>NC_135777.1:14841766-15050582 GCF_028453695.1 Augochlora pura | reverse complement strand
GCTCTATCTCTTTCCACGGCGAAAAGCTAGACTCTTGCTTAACGGGAGAGCAAATATTTAATAAATAAACAGCCCCGCCAGGCATCCACGGACACGTGGTCTGAAAGAAATTGATTGACCTTTGAGGATACCCTGCTTGCACAGGAAGATCGTCCTGCCGTATCCCTTACGTGATATACATGCCAAAGAGAATTCTAGAGCTCCCCCGCTCTAAGGAGATAGAGCAATTCGATACGAGGAACATACATCGATGCGCGGAAGCAAGATTTGTTATTCCGTTGGGATCTAGGCAATTCTAATATCGGTAGGAACCCTGGCTGTAAGAACTTTCACGCAATCGTTACATTTCACGCTCGATATTACTTTCAGTCGGGGAACGCATTTTCCATCCTACTCGTTATTTATGGAAATGCTGTTTCCATCGCAATACTCGGACGTTCACCCCGTTGACCGCCGCGTCGGTCACATAGGAGAGACACTGATTTTTTAATCGTTTCGAATATTCGTTGTAATACGTTCGAGCGAACTGAATTTTACTGGATTGTTTAGCACGCAGGACAGTTGAAATATTATCGTCCACAATAAATTTGAACTTGATAGTTTCAGTTTCATTAATCGGATCATTTAGATGTTATGGATTTTCGTGAGTTGACTTTTGATATACTTTGCTGTCCGCACGTCTTGTACGAATTTCTTCGCATGAAGCTGGTAGCACTGAATTAGATTACTTCGCTGGGTTGCCGGCCATTCTTAAGGTTATCGGCAGATTATAAATTGTCAAGTTTTACGAATCTCATCGTTAGTTCTCACGAGTTTTCAATCCTGTCTTCCTAGGAAATTTCGAAAATATACATATGTAAATAAATGTAAAATTTGTTTGATTTATATATTTCTTCATTTACATTTTCTTTGGTAATTACTCAGTATTTGTCTGATGTAACGGAACCCCACGAAACTTGTACATTCATTTTGCTGCTATTTTTCTGTTTTTGGAACATAATCACTTTCTTTGTTTTCGTTTGTTAGTTTCGGAAATGAGAATTAGCTACTGCTTCTTTAGCTGACCATGCGCGTTACACCGCCGTAGTGACGCCGGACGGCATAGTATTAACCTGAGAAACGCAACAAACTGGAGAATTTATTAATCCGTCGGTAATGTTTCACAGCCACTCACGGCAGACTCGTCATTCTCACTCGCCGTCATTTACGAAACAAACTACAGAACGGCGACGTCCTCGCCTTCGAGACACATCCGCTCATTAACTGGCCGTTTCTTTAGGGAATTTCCTTTGATATCCTTTTGCAGATCTGCGACGCGCTACAAGCTATATACAGGGTGTCTCAAAATTAATAGTTCTCTGAGAAACTCTATTTCCCGACGAACTTGTGTTGACCCTTTGCGCTAGAGTGGCGCCTCTGAGACGCCATTAAAAATGGTTGTATCATATCCAAAATAATTTTGACATTATTAAAAAGCCTTCTATTTAAGAGATCGTTAAAAGCGTAAAACAGTTCTACGAGTCACAAGACTGAATTTTATATCCATAAATTATACTAAGTCAAATAAAATGGGAATAAAGCTGGTCAGAACAGCTATTTTGGATCTAAATTTAAAATGGCTTCCAGTGCAAAAGGTTAAAAGTCTGGCAAAAGTTCGTGCGTGTAATAAGTAGAAATGGTGTGCAGTGATCAGACATGGGCGAGTTTTATACTGCTAACTACAAAGAACATCGCGGAAATATATTTCTCCCGGACTTCGCACTTAGTTTTCTCGGTAGATTTGCGCTTTTTCTTTCGTTCAAAGAACACCCTGCATAATGAACAAATCTTCTTTTCCCTTCTTAAGAACCGAAAGAGAGAACTTCGTACTTCAGCGTGGCTTTTCCCTGCTCATACAAGAAGAACATTAAAAACGACATTCTAATTAGGAAACTTTGGTGAAACTTCAGATTATTCAGCATTTGAAAACATTTATTTCGAGAATGATAACATTGTTAGATCTAAGCAAGCAGTTTTATTATCTGCACGGTCAACGATAGCAACATAGAATTTCGTTCGAACGAAACACCGCCATCCCGGTTAAATAAACAATTCCTTCTTCCTTTAATTCATGAATACATTTGGTCATAATTAAATGGCCCCGTTTTGAATACAATGCTCACCGACGAGAGATGTATACGAAGTCCCTATGCCAATAATTTCCAAGCTGCCTCATATTTAAACCGCGGATTTTATGCATTCGCGACTGAAATGAATAATTCAAATACGAAACCTTATCAGAATTTATCAAAAGAGAGAAGACATTAATTTATGTTTCTTGCAATTAACGTGGGCAATTTTATGGACAAGTAGATCCGCTTGGAACTTCATCCTCTTGAACTACGATTTATTTTACGCGGTGTATATTATCACTTAGTTATTTTTAATATTTTCTTTAATAAGGGCTAATAATTATCGTGTCTTGTATTGTCATTATTTACTCCGTTTCTAAACTTTGATAACAGAAGAATTTAATTTCATTTCGATTTAGTTAATCATATTTATATTTAATAGATCTCGCATGAAATCTCCATCACGAGTCTGGCTCGTTATTATAGCGCAAAGGGTTATCTGCCAGCGTATCCTCGTTAGGAAGCTGCAAGAGTCGTCCAGATTCTCGTTCGATAAAAACATCGAGCGTTCGAACCGCTGGCGAAGCAACCCGGAAGACGGGGAACGTCTACCAGAGGCCGGGTCCCGTCTTCGCGCAGCACTTCCGCTCATTTAGCGGTCGTTTGTCCAGGGAATTCCGTCGGACGTCCTCTCGGCAAACAGACTTTCGGCTCTCTCGGCGCGGTTCGGAATGTTAACGTAATGGCCCGGGGAACGAGTCCGCGCCGACAGGTATGATTAATAGGACAAACAGGCGCGGGGGCCCCGGCATTCGTTCAAACTTTCGTCCTATTAATCTTATTATGTCGCCGGCGCGCTAACGGTCCCGGAAGTTCAGCTCGGCGCGGCTCGTTTCGACCGCGGGAACAACGAGCTGGTTAATCGCTAATTTATGTGTATCGCGTCTGTTTGCTTGTCAACATCCGGCGCGCGCCGTCTATCCTCCGCTTAGCATCACCTGCGCGGCACCGATATAAGACGGCGGAGGATCCGTTTGTCTGCGTTTGGCGTGTATCACGGGGGGCTTCATTTTCGATTGCGAGCCGTTCGAGCCTGTTCATTGTTAACCGCCCCACGGCGGCGTAATGAGGAGTTTGCGAGGACGGAGCCGCGCGAGACAACCCACCGCATATCCCTGTGTACTAATTTCCGCGGTCCCGGGACAAACACGAGCGCAGTCGGTCGAAACTACCCCTGTCTCGCGCCCTTCCGTAGACTACGCCAGTCTGTCGCAATTAATAACGCGTTCGGGGCTTGTAACGCAGGCTACGTCGATCCAAATATTTAGACGAAGACAGTGGTCGTCCTACAAGTTCTGCTCCTTTATGGAAAACGCTACCTTTTTTTTTTGCAAACGTTCAGTGTCCCAATCTATTTTGTCGATTCGATTGAATCTATTATGTCAATCGAATTCTTTATATTGCCTTACAAGTATCTGTTAACGTACTTTTCTATTTTTTCTCAGCTTGAAGATGAAAAACGGTAAAGTACAGGTGACAATTATTGAATTACGTAAGGAAGGAATAAAAAAAGCCAACATTGGTATGACTACTAGATACGAAAAAAGAAAGTTATCTACAAAACCCAATTTTTAATATCTTCTCTTTGTTTGGCAGATATGTTAAAAAGTGATACTATTTTGCTAATTCTACCATTCAAACGTTAATTCATTTTCTTGAATATTTGCATGTCAGAGGTATATGTATACGAAACCGCAAAACAGATAATGCAGAATTATTATTTTTGTATTGTAGAAATTCTCAATATTATTTAAATACGAATGATAATAAACGAATTAAATACGAATGATAAACGGAACAGTACATGTAATTTTATAATATTTTAAAGCAAGAAAATACAACGATCGGTTCCCGAAGAAGAAACGTCTCCCAATGTCGTCTGTTCCGAGATGAAATTAGAATCAAAGGTTCCGAGGGTCACGCGGTCTCAGCGCCAAAATTAACAGTCTGGATCGTTCGGGAGGTTAACAATAGCATTTCCACCCATTGTGCTCGGAAAATCGCTAATACCGGCAGCTTCCGCGGCGTCGTTTCCGATAAAGATATTTTAATGAACGCGGCTGGAAAACGATGCCTGAAATAAGCCACGACCGTACGGCAGCTCACGGCGTTGAATTTCGACGTCGGAGCCCGCGTAATTCCTCCAGGGGGTTGCTCCTCCCCGAGCGTTCATTTTTAATACTCCGCGCAATCAAAAGAGAATCGCGTTTACGGGGGGAGGGTATGAAACGCTTCTAGAAGAGAGAGAGAGAGAGAGGTAGGCGAGAGGAGGGAGAGTCAAGGTTTTCGGCTTGAAAATGTTGAACATCGAGGCTGGAAATTACGCCGAGACAAAAGGACGATGCCCGGGCGGCGCCGGGAACGAATTGCGGGGGTGGCTCGCGGAAAATAAACGTTATCCGTTGTCATTTCGGCGTCCTCGTTTTTCTGCCGGCGTTATCTGTGCGCGGCCGTCCCGACAGCATCGGCGGATTTAGCATCGGCAGCGTTCTGTATAATTTGTTCAGATTGCGATAAAGTTAATTGGAGCCCTGCGCGGAATTTATGACGCCGGGGGAGGCAGAGAGGAGAGTCCGCCGAGGAACGCCGAGATTCCTAGATCGTGCTAGTAAGTAACGCTCCGAGGAGATCGATATCGGGCGGCGATTTATTACGATTGTCACACATTCTGTGCAAATGAGCTTGTACGGGCCCCCTCCGGCTGGACCGCGCGGACAGGGCGCGCTCGCGGGCCGCGCGGGGATCAAAGAAATTCTTCGCGCTCGCATTAAGATGCCTGCTCGGTCTATTTTTCTTGCGTAGACGATACCGAGCACCGCGGCGCGGAATCGGGACCGTGGAATCCGCGGGATCCGCCGCTTTTTCGGGGATCGTTAACGCTAATGGTTTCGAATTTCCTGCATCGCTGGCGTGGCTACGCGGACGGCCACGAAGCGACATCCTCGGCGGGATTCGGAAACTACTTCGCTAGGCGTCGGTAAAACAGCGAGATCGATGGATCTTCGGGGAACGGCACGACGAATGGATATTTTCGATGTTTTTAAGCGATCCGTGGAATTGAACCTGATACAAAAATTGTCTATAGTGGTTTCTGTTATCAAATGATTTGCTAAGCGTCGTAGCTTTTTTATCTAATAGAAAGAGAAGGACTAGCTAAAATAAAATGTCGTACGAAATATTTGATTCGAATACGATAAAATTTAATAAATGTTCCTGTTGCCCGTGGCTGTTACGGATAATTATTTGAGAGGTTGTATACTCAGAGAAAGTGAAGACTTATTCGCGGACAGGTGCAGGGCATTTTTTAAATTCTAATTATCTAAAAGTAATTGCCAGTACTTACAATATCACTTTCTAGTTACTATTATGCAACAGCCCGTATAAACGTATCAAAATAATAAGGAATATAAATTATTTCTAACATTGAATTGCTCCAAGAAAGGCTTTAAATAAGTATCGTTAAATGTAATCCTAGAAGTAAACAAATAATTGTAACAAAATTTAGCGACAAGTAGCCTTTCAATGCTTAAGCCACAGATTCAGGAAAAAATGAAACTTCCAATAAGCTCCAACAATTCCTGGCAGAAGTATCTCACCGATCACGCCGATGTTCCATCAAGATTTACGGCCAGATAGGCGGTGTACTATGCTCACAATCACTTGATGCTCCGTAAAATTAGGTGGCCGTGCTTGGAACTGGAGCCCGGTAATGCGGATTACGCGTAAGTATGCGACGAGAGTGCGTAAAAGTGAAAGACTGGGGAGCCGCAAACGAGGAAGGAAGGAAGGAAGGAAGGAAGGAAGGAAGGAAGGAAGGAAGGAAGAAAGGAGGACGGGCAATGGTGGAAGAAAGGAGACAGGAGAGGATCCGAGGGCTCCTCTTATCCCAGCGAGTGGGGGAAGAAGAAAATCGAGAGAACGTGAAAGAAAGGAGAACGCAAAGGGCCCCGGCTCCGCAGCAAGAAGATATTTGAATACGACTATATACCGGGAGTAAATCGTATCGTCCGCAAACGAGCAGCGTGCTACACAAGAAATGCATTTGCCGGATGCAGGCGGTGGGGATAACGGGGCCCCTGCTTGCAGCCCGAGGGGGAGCAGGGCGCACGCCGAAAGGGGTACGGAGTAGCGATGGACACCGCAGAGTCCGTCGGCCGCGAGCTTTCAAGCAATTTCGCCCAAATATTGTACCAATTTGGCGGGGCCTGATTGGGATGATTGATGGCCCGGGACCGGGTGGTTTCGCCGAGGCTTAGAAGTTCTTGGGAGGTCGACAATTTTTAGGGACCCTGGAAATTGGACAGGGCGGGCGCGCAACAATCCTCTGCGCCCCTCGCTGTTCGCGTAAATTACCGCGTTCCTCCCGTGCCACGGACGGTGTGTTACGCTTTGATTAATTCTTCGAGCGTGATGAGTTAACGGCGACGCTCTGATTAATTCTTCGGGATCCTCCAACAGCTGTTTTCGAAGAGTGTTTCATTTTTAGGTTGGTTCGGTTCTGTTTGAACGAACCGGGATCCACGAGAATAGAACAGTCTTGTTGTCGCTATAATTTGATCAATTCTTTACATTACGGAATTTGTTTCTAGTTTATGTTCAAAGAGAGAATGAAAATAGTGGAGGAATAGATATCTTCTAGATCGGCAGAAATAGAGGCAAAGAGATATTAGTTACTTTATCCAAAGATACTGTATCAAGATATATATAAATGAAGTTAAAAGAATTTCCACTTTACATGCATTAGGTTACGCAGCGAATAGATATACTATGTCTAATATCACGAGAAAATAAAACGATAAGAACACATGTAGAGAACATTAGAGTAGAAACTAACATCATTTTACCATGAAACAAATTTGAAAGAATCCAAGAATATATACGCATGAAAGATTGTAGATATTAAGGGGACGAAGGAACGCCACAAAATCTTGCTTGAAACCACAAATTCTACACTGCAGTTATGTCAAATCGTGGAGAGCCCAGTCTCTTCGAAGAAAAAGATGACAGGCAGAAGATTCGGTGGTGTCGAGGGGGTTTGGACGGTTCCAGGATTCAGGAATGGCTGCGGAGTCAGTTGAGGCCATCGCTAGGCCGGAGCGTGTAAGGGGCCACGGTAAGGCCCACGGAAAGTCCCCATTCGTCTGGGCCAGGCGGAGAGCAAAGGGGCGCTATCGAGCGAGCTATCTCCCACCACCCGTACCAGTTGCGCCGTAATATATAGGCCGTATCTCAGGCCCGCAAATTGCCTTTTTAAACACAACAAGACAGCCGTGCCCCCTTTCAATTTACGCGGGGCCCTTTTTCGCGTTCGCGCTCCATTCCGTTTCCCTTGAGCCTCCGCTCCTCCCACGTCCCACCCGCCATCTTTCTCTATGCCGTACTCTATCTGTGCCCCCTCGTCACTCCCGCCCCACCTCCGCCCCGTAGCCTCGTTCTTATTTCACTACCAAGCAAATTTCATTCCTTCGACGGGCGTTTCAGTGGGTCGATCTGCACATCGTTCCCTGGCATTACATCTAAATACACGTTCCCCAAGAATTCTACGAAAAAGCCGCGCCGTTATTGGCATAATTACACACGCGGCGACAGCTCGACGGCTACCGGTGGTCGCCGTTCGAAGCTTCCCGACAGGTATTCAGAAATCGAGATGTAATGAAAATTGGCACGTCTTTTTCCCGTGGTTGTAGATCATTCGACCGAGATCACAGTGTAAGGAATGATCTGATAATCCGTATCAAGATCTCGAGGCTACCCGGTACCAATGCTTGTAAATGACATCGAAGAAAAGGAATACAACGTTCTCGCTAGTTTTACGGAGAAACGAGTACATTCGTACGCATGACATGTTCTTGGATTCTCTTGAAATTATCGGGAAACGATTCGGTACTTCGGGAACGTATATTACCCTACCATAATTGGTTTGCAGCATTGAGTCGTAACAATGGTAAGACTTGTATAGACTTTTCCCTACTATTACTACAATGTATGCTTAAATTGAGGAATGTGTTACTATTATTATTATATGAATTGTATATATTAAGTACATTAAATCTATCCAACCATGTTGAATGAGTCATTTTGACCAGCATAGTAGATTCAGTGTTAATTGCAAAACATTCAGACAGGAAATAACATTTTAACCACCCTTAGAAATAGAGATAATAATAGTCTGTTTATACGCTTTTAAAATACTTTAGCCATAGAATTTAAGAAAAAGAAAAATGCCATTGTTATTAGCTAATTGTTATCATCTACGCGTCTGTAATGACCAATCTAATGTAAACTAATTCAATGTAATGTAATCGCTATCCAAAACAGCTCTAACATAGCTCCAAAACAACTAAAAAATAACATTTTAGTTATGACCCGTCCTCATCGTACGGTAGTTATAGAAACAATCAAACGAATGGAGTTGTTAACACCTTTAACAAAACCAGTCTGAACTTTATATTTATCAACTTTCCATACGGCGTGCTCATATTTGCATAAGCGCGCGGAACGCCCGTCCCGGCGTCATTAAACGCGCGCGCTTAAATCAAACAAAGGGCTGAGAACATGAAAATTGGAGATACAGGGAGTGACGTGGAACAAGGATCGCTCGCGGAGTTTTTCTTCGAGCAGCTTATTAAAACCATTCCCCGACAGACGAGACCGTAATAACGGCCGTGCTTCCCGAGTGAAACGGTGTAGTTAAGACGGCGAGACGCGGCGAATGAGGATAATTTTAGAACGTCTCGCGACGCGGTCCCGAGGACGCCTTTTCACCGCGGAGAAGCGATTTTTCTGCCTTTCCGCGGGGGCCCAGTGCGTGCTTATAACTGTCCGGCCGCGTGTCGGGAACTTGTCCCGACCCATTCCGCGGAAATTGTTCCCCGAACGAATCGGGTTCGCGCGAAACGATTAACGCAAGAGAATCCGCGAGAAGATAGTACCCATATAATTATATAAACAGACGAAGAACGAGAAAGGACGCTGTCTGTACTCCAATGTTTAAACGAACGAGGTGCTGAGGATTGCTGTTTGCACAGCTGGATTCCTTGGTCAATGATGAAGACCTTTCCAGTGATTTTCTATGCATAACGGTGTCCAAGATATTCGAGCGAGCATGTTTCTCGACGTCCAACCGGAATGATTGATTCACCAGGCGGATAAATTGTCACGAGTCAAATTAAAAGATAATTTGTCTGCTATTAACACAGTAGTTTCTTTTAGTCCTTTTATCGTCTTGCGAAGAAGAATTATTTATCTAACAGTACATTTCAAATCGAACGTCAGCAGTCGACAGCATCTTGAAAGGCTGTTTAAAAGCGATTGCAATTTTATTTACAATTTAACAAGCTATTTGTACTGACACAATAGAACGATTTCATCCCAAATTACTGGTTAAAGCGAAATTATCCGGCTTCCATCGAGCACAACTCGGTCATTGAAAGTATCAACATCGAAAGTTAATAATAATCTAGCTTCTACAAAGTTGCTGCATAATTCGCAAAATCAGACGTTAATTCCCGAGCCTCGACGTTCGTAGCGTCGAGCCCCTCCGGCCGTGTTGCAACTCTCCATCGAACTATAGCGGCATTAAGCAAATCAGTTAATCGGGTCTCGCGGATAGGCGAGGCCGAAAGGGGAGGGTCGTTTCCACAACAGAGGGTGGACGAGGTGGCAACAAGATATTACGAAGAGAAGGATCTGCGGAGGAATTTCCAGAGCGAAGCGACCGCCTTCAGCGAAAGTCTACGGAGCATGAGGAGGGTCGTTGATAAGCGGCGTAAGAATGATCCCGGGCCGCGAAAGAGAGCAGAAAGAGGTGCCGAGGAGAAACAGGGTGGGCCCGGGTGGTTGCCGGGCAGGGGATGCGAGGAGGAGGGGTTGCCGGGCTCGGAGAGGGCCGCGGCTTTTAATCGGCGTAATAAGACGTCAAGGACACGCCGCGTTACCGGAAGAAAAATTCGTTCGGCGGCTCTCAGTTAAGCGATCGCCACCGCCAGGGCTCGACTCGACAAGATTGTCGATTTATGTTTACATACTCGTTTTACGTGAGATCTCGATAATTAGAGTAGTTACCCATACAGCGGTGCAACGGAACGGGAGGCAGGGAAAAAGAGAGGAAGAGCGAAAAAGAGCGAGGGAGATGTGTAGAGGGGTACGCGGAGGGCGTGTGTGTGCGCGGCGGAACCACCTCTCTCGCAGAGTCGAGAGAGGATGATGCCGTGAGAGGATTTAAAAAATGGAAGAAGCACGAGGCAGCGGCGAAGGTTTAAACGAGGGCCGATTAATCCCTCCGAGGGGAACGCGGCCTGAAATTGGCGTATAGTCTTCGCCGCGTTATCTTCGATCGTAAAGCATCGTCATCTCCCGGCCCCGATACACTTCGAACGGCTGCTTATTCATCCTGCTCACAAGTCAATATAATCCGTCAGGGTCCCGAGGGTCCTCTAGCATTTTTTCCGCGGTTCGAGAAGCCACCGGGGCTCAACCTTGCCCCCTTGGCACCATCATCCTCTTGCTCACGGAAACCACGAGAAATTAGCTCCTTCGTCTCGCCACTTCCTAGCCACGGTGCGCGCCACGGTGTGTACGCTTTGCTGAGAATCGATTAACTCTTGCTTTGCAACGATATCTTAGAGATATCGTAGACTTCTAACGAGAGTAATAACAGGCCAACCTTTCCACGTTGCGGTAGATCTATCTTTATACGAGCCTGTCGACAGATAAATCGGTTTCAACGTAATTAGGCGGCTCATGCACTGTCTCACAACATTGACTATGATTTTTTCGGTCGATTTCTATTTTTCTATTCTTTGCACCCGTTTACGTTGATTAAGATTTCCTGAAACAAGTTTATATAAAATATATTAAATAACTAGCCGTGACACTATTAAACTATTTTGTTGAATTTTAAATGAAACGCCTTATCCGGTAAGTGTAACGTTAATTATTCCCGAAAACGAAGAAGAGGCGCAACAATTGCGTAACATCTGCACGCGATCCGTATTCGGCTCAAATTTAAATAAAATTACAGAAAATTACTGAAAAGTTGAAAATGCCGGGGTAACGAGGAGATTCCGAGAAGAACCCAAAGAGCCTGGTTTCAGTTTTCAGAAAGGAAAGAGATCGAAACGTCGAAAGCAATTTGTGTCGCGCGAACAGAACTCCGCCGGGCAAAAATTTCTTCGTCTCGTTCTCTCCCCTCGAAGGAAGACCCTCGAGTCGATCCCTCGAACGCTGTCTACGGACCTTGGAGTACACTTGGGACGGGGGTAATGTAAATATTAATCGGTGGGAATGGGAGGGAAGCAGGCGAGGAGAGAGAGAGAGAGCCGGAGCACTCGCCGCGGTTGATTTACAACGTGGCATCGCGGCCCCTGAACCAGCTATCGCGTATTTGCTCGTAATAACTCGGTTTGCTTTAAGCGCGTTTTGATGGTTCGCGTTATATACGATTCGACTGATGGTGGATGTAAACTGGCCGCGGTACGGCCATGGATTCGGTCCGGTAGAGAGTTGTTACCCCTGGCTATAGGCAACGCAGCGGGCGTCGGGGGAAGAATGCGTCGTTGAAGAAGGCGCGCGGGATTGGGTTCCGGCCAGCTGAAATCGAATTCTTCGCAGACTTTTTAGACAACCGAACGTGACGAGTGTTTTACAACGAACGTTATCCCGTGAATAAATTAACCTGGCGAAAACTATGGGAAACCAACTGCGAGCCGGTTCGCCTTGCCCCCCGGTAAGGGGTGGTTTTGCTATCTTTTTTAATTTAATCTTGATTGCCGCATTTTGACCAGCTTTATTTGCATCCTGGATTAATCTTTCTCCTCGAAAGACTTTTAACTGTATTCTGCGCAGAATCGTGCGGTTTCCAAATAACAATGAAGAAGTTATAGATTAGGACACCTTATCATCGTAGTTCTCTAACACTAAAATGCTATTCTGTAGATAAAATCAAAAACTATATGTTAATATTGTTTTTAAGTAAAAGGCTATTTGTTTAATGATTATTATCTGCACTTTTGGATTCGTATAACGCGAATCTCCCTTCAATCGCAGCTGATTCTTTTTACGATCATCGATTGTTAACAACTATAAAAACAGCGAACAAGGCTGGACCAATCTTATCTTCTCTTCCAAAAGCGTTCATTTTTGTTTAAAAGTTGGAGGTCAATTTGGGAGAATTTACTATATTGCGGTAAACGAAGATAATGGCGGAGTCAGTCGTAAGAGTGGGAGAAAATACGAGAGCGAAGCGAGGCGGACGGAATCAGGAGTTTATACCGGTGCGTATCAGAGCGAAGTGACAAATGGTTAACTAGAATCGCAAACAGTTTACTAGACAAATAGTTCGGCGCGGGCAGCGTTAAATAACCAATCGATCACGAGATCGGGCTCCGGGTATCGGCTCCGTATCGGATGCGCCCTCGATTGGCGCACGTGTTGCCAATTACCCGGTCGGCGTCAAACGGCGTCACAGTTGAATCCTCGATGGACGACGGACGTGGCCATCACCGGGAACATCCGCTCGGAGGATGAGCAGGAAAAAAGGGTTAATCGCGATACACCGCAGAAATCAAACCACTATGGACTGGAGCCTGCGGAATATCCTCCGTTTAGCCTTGCACACTGTTCGAAAACGTGGAACATTCATATATTTTCTGAATTATTTTCAGTTCAAGTAGAAATATTTCTTAAGTGAAACGCGATACGTTGAGTCAAATAATATGTGTCAACTCTTCTAATTGGTATATAGGTTATTTATTGGTATTAGGTCAATTTTAGTATGGACCAGCGTTTAATATATCGAAGTTTCACGCGAGAAATGTGCTATAACAGTTGACAATCTATTTCGGAGAAAATCTAGTTCTGAACTTGTAAACGATGCAAGCAAACTGCTGACGTTGAAGTCTTTGGACCATGATCCTGGTCGCACTACCATGTGTGAAGGATAAGAAAAGTGCTGGTAGAATTATTGGTGACGAAGAGCAATAATAAAGTACAATGTCTCCAGTATTAATAGTAGAATTAATTGACAGTGTCGTCAGAATAAGGTTAATTTCAGAAGCTAATCCAAATTCCTCTGCTCTCTTGCATTTCAACGATGAAAAGCAAAGGGCTTTGAATGAAATTCAGCCGACCACTGCGGGGCTAAACAAAACATCGGAAGAGGATCACGACGGCGTAACGAGCGCCGCGGCGCGCAGCGTCTTCGGGTCGAGGATCGATTTCACACGTGTAACCTCGAGCCTCGTGTCCGGTTCCTGCGGACAATGAGGTCTAGGGATCGCGGACGGTGTTACGCGGAACGGGGATATCCGAGTGTGAAGCGGAGCGAAGTGACGAGGCCGAAGGGCCGCGAGTAATTGAGTCAAAATTATTTTCAAGCGGCCGGGGCCGCGGTCATTACAGCGGTTAGCCTCAATCGAGGGCGGTCCGGCGGGCCGAACTTTCCGGGTGGTAACTTTTTCTGCTTTGATGATCACTGTCAGTGGGCAAAAGGCCACTTACGGGGCCTCGCGCGCTCTCACCTCGCGCGTCGCTCCATCAATCTCTCGTAACCCAGCATGCCGTTTTTACCGGGTGAAATTTATTACGCCGTGGCCCACGCTCTCACCCAGACCGCCCCCTCCGCGAGAAACCCAGCGACCGAACGAACGACCGAACGACCGAACGACCGAACGAGGCCCGGCCAGGCCAGGCCAGGCCAGGGAACAACGACTCCGCAGACGAGCCGAGGAGACCGGGATCTCCTCCTGATGCTCCGGGGCGGCTACCCTTCTTCCAGCCGAGTGCCACCCCCTTGTTCCCCCGGGAGGTCGCGGGTCAATCTCGTCGATGGAACTTCGGATATCGACGAGATTACCTTGATAAAAGCCTCGATCGGCTCGGCGTGCTTCCAAGTAGCTGGAATTTTGCTACCGAATTTCCGGGAGGTGTGCCTTGAGTAAAACGTGTCGCCGAGTTGTCGAATCCATGCACTTTATAGCTAACAAGCTTCTGGTACTCGTAATGTTTAGATACTTGATTCAGCAACTTCAAGAATTCCACGAAACCCGATCAAGCATTAAAAGTGACTAGCGCGTGATGCTTTAGAAAAAGTCAAGCGGAATTTATTTAAACTGTTCGTTCTTCTAGCTATAATGTTAGAAGAGACTTTTTTTAGGTCATTAAATATGATGTGCATAATTTGTTCTATATGTTTTATTATAAAATCAATGGATACTTAATGACCTAATAGAATAAAAGATGTGGGACTGTTCGTATAGACAAAATTCATTTGTCTATAATGAGTGTTAACGAAGTCAATGTTTAACCCTGCAACGTTCTTCCGGTCTGTTTTTAATCTTTCATTGTTTTATTTCTCCGTCATGATCATGATTTTTCGATCCACTGTCGCCCTTTATTTCTTAAAGATAGTTTTACATTTCTGAAAAATTAAGCGACTCCTCTGCAGCAATGTTCCAAATGTGTAGGTCAATAAGAAGCCGTGAAATCGTAATTCACTGAACGGAATCAAAAGTGAAATAAAAGGTACGCTTCGAAAATGAAAGGTTCGTTAGGTTATCTAAAAATTATGTAAAGTCGTCTAGAAAGGAACGATAACTGCTCCAGGGAACCGTTTTCTTTCGAAGCATTCCAACCGAGTCAGTGGGGCATTGGTTAATCGGTGGAGTCGGGTTCGAAGCGGACCGGGGACCGCGCCGTAATTAAACGCTTGCTATCAAAACTCCCGCGGTTATCAAAAGTGCCGAACGTTCTCGATATTCCCGAGGGGTCTCGCCGAGGAGGCTCTCCCAGACAGCTGTCCTTAGCCTCGGCGTATCCGAGAGTGGCCGCGCGCGAGAGAGGCCTCCCCTATCAAGCCCAATTTACCTGCACATTAATTCGTGCGGCAAGGTGCAATAACCACTCCCAAAAGTACAACTTACGCGGCCGTGTTATGGCGGGAATAGCACGTATCGCGCTGCGAGAATGGCCGTTCGCGGGGCAAAGATCTCCACGGCGATCGGGCGGCGGGTGTTCCGATCGTTACACGGGGTGGAGCGTTCCGATCGGGAATGGCGACGCGTTATTCAATTCAACGGGCGAGCCGAGGCGCAAGACAAACATCAAAATCGCGGCGGTTGGTCCGCGGAAAGTGCACGTTGCGCGCGGCCGCACGAAAAATCGGCTCGGCCCATTACCGGCCAACCACAATCATTTCGGCCGGATAAAGCCGCGCATTACGAACGTTTCGCCGTGCGCGCGCGATCTCAATCGGCGCCTCGATTCATCGGCGGATACACCGACCGAGCCCCTAATAAATTTCAAGGAGCGTCCCGGAGCCGGAGATTCCGTACCGATCGTCCACGATCGTATCGACCCTCCTCCGTATTCACGTTAGACCGATCGGTATCGACGCGTCGACGTCCGCCGGAACGATCGAACCGACCGCTTTCGTACGTGTCCTGTCAACCGATTGATCGCGATCGGAACGCGACGACACACGCGGAACCCGCGAGAATTCGATTTCCCGCGCGGGAACCCGACTCTAACGGTCACATCTTTGATCTTCGCAAAAACTTCGATGCAGTTGCCTGGCATCGGGCATTTTTTAGACGCTGTTTCAGGAGAATGTTGCAAGAGATTAGAACAGTCTATGATGCAATTTAGGGACATATCGATCGATATTCTGGATTAAAACAATCGATCATTCTGACGATCATTCTATAAGGCGATAGAGAGCATTCAAAAACAATAAAAAATATTGTTTTCCTAAAAAAATTCATTTTTTTGATAATTCTTATAAATAACGTAAACTTGTAAATGAATATAATATATAAATACATTTTTTGAAATCTTACTTCCAATGTCATAAAATAAATAATTATATGTATATTTAAATCATAACCACTCTAGTAAAAAATAAGCCTACATAATGGTACCATAATGGCACCAATTAAATTAATTTATCCTGCTAAAGCACACTCATCCCCATCACCAGTTAGTTAAATTCAGAAATCAACAGCGTTATTACTAATAAGCCGTGTGGCTACATAGCCGCGTCAAAATTAATAAAAATGAAAGAAAAATTACACCTTATCATGACACCACCGTTCAATTACCTATCTATATAATTATATTTTAATCGCGAGAATACGCGTCTGTGCCTTTAGCCCTGCAGCGTAAAATTGCATGTACACCCTGTATGTTCTTTCTTCTCTTGTTGACAACAATTTCGTTTACGTAATCTTGAACTTCATTCGGACCAACCTAGATCCCCGTATCGGGTCTAATACAAGAATCTAAACAGTTGGCCCGGCTACCAGAAAATTGGAATTCAAACGGGCCACCGTAGCTCTAGGTCAAAACGACCGAACAGATTCAAGCAAAACTGTCCAGGGGTTCGAGCGGACTGGTATCCTGTAATCCGAGTAGGAGTTCAGGAAATCTCGGATGAAATAAAATTCCGGCGGCGATCTGTCCCAGATTCCTCCGGTACGTGTTGCATCGGTGAAGAAGAATATTCGCGGAGCGTCCTTATTAGAAGGAACCCGATCCCGAGTGACACACCGGTGTACCTGTCACCGGGAGCTTGTACGGCACCGAGCGTTACAAGCGTTCGCGGAATTCCCGTACGATTCCCCCCGCGACCATGAGAGCGTGCGCGCGTGCATTACGCCGAACACGTTGGCAGGCACGGTGCGCGCACCGCGGTGCACGCCGCGCGGCACCGCGAATTACGAGCACTACCGGCGACGATTCTTTAATAAACCGTTAGGCCGCGCGGCTAGCTCTCGCACAGTAGGTGCACGTAACGGGCGAGCATTGGCCACGGATAAAAAGGGGTTATACTATACGTTAATATATCAGGTTATCTTCGATCAGCTTTATAACGATACTCCCGGCGTGCCCCGGGAGAGCCTCTCTTAACAAGCGGCCGGATTTTTCTGGCAGTTAATGGCGACTTTCTCCTGTTTATTGTGCGCACGATCGTATCTCGTTCGAGAATTAATTAGTGTCAGCCTCTTTAAAAGGTCTGCGCAATTCTCACGAAATGCGCAAATCCGCACGAGAGCGGATTCCGGGAGAGTGCCGCTGTCTCTGTTCGCCCTGCCACCCGTCTCCCCGCCGCTCTACCCCCGTCCTCCACCCCCCCCCCCCCCTCCTCCTCCTCCTCCCGCTGGCAGCGGCGCTGTTCGCCACTCGTTTAGAAAGTCCACCCGGTCGTCGTGCAAGATGAGCCGGTGTGCGAGAATAAAATGACCTTTCTCGTTTGATCCGCTCGATATCGGGGCATTCCAGCTCCGTTTCGCGCCTCTCCGCGATCTACGGCTCCCTGTCCCCAGGCTCCCCGGAACTCGCCGCGACTGCCTCGCTTTTATCGCTCGAGTTACACATCTTCCCTCTCCCCCGACGGTCCTCCTCCGTCTCTTCGGGCTTTCGGCTTAAGCCTCGCTCTCTTCGAGTTATTTTCCCAACGAGCATTACACCTAGCTTCATCAGAGGTTGCAAGACACGCTGATACGATATACGTTGTTTACACCCTTTTTGAGTTGAACGTGATCCACGCGCATGCCGGAGGTAAGACCTTCGGAAAACTTGAACGATGAAGTGATCGTGTAGCATTCAGTTATAATATGGGTTGCTTTGTTACAATTTATTTAGATCTTTCGTCATTTTAACTTAGTTCTGAATATCTGAAAAATTCAAATTGCAATCGATTCGAAGTAACTTTTACTTTTTTAATCATAATATGAATATGGTATTTTGTTAAATCTTCGTTTAGATGATACTTTGAACCTGCAATTATGCAGGCAACTCTACAAAGCCTGCACAAATATTTACAATTTTCGTAGCCGCCTACGTAAGTCTAAACAACGAAGGTGCTCGAGGGGTAAGTAATTTTAGTGGTAAAGCTCCACGAGAGACAGACGTTTCTGTTAGTGATCATGACGACCAGAAAATACGCATTCTACTGTACCTACATGTTCTCTAATCGTAAGCTTCATGGAGGAAATTTCATGAAAAACAAAATTACATGTCAGCTGTTCCATCAACAGCAGGAAAAACATCATAGATTGAGCTATGCATCCAACCATTACGGTCGAATCCATTGATGTTATTAGAGTGTTTCGAAGCCTTCAACGCGTCTCTACCGGTGTTATCTGGGAAAATGTCCTCCGGGTCAAGCAATGACTCGAGCTCTATCCGAGAGTGCTGCGCGTGACCGATTCCACGTTCGCGGAATGGAAACGCGGGACGGTCAGTCACCTTGTCACCGGCGGACCGATCGCAATGTCAAGTCGAGAACGAGCCTGGGCCGCTTAACGAATCGCAATCATCCCGGCTGAATAGGAAAAGTCCTGAATAGGAATCCGGGGGACCGGTTGTTGGCTACGGGCAAGGCCTAGACGCAAGGTCGACCGATGCGATTGCAATACGATCTCCCGGGTATTAGCGGAGAGTCTGAATGATCGGGGCCCGTTGGTAATCGACTGGCGGCGGTTGAGGCACTGGGAAGAAGAAGAAGAAGAAGAGGTAAGTCGCCGGGATTAAGAAAATATATGACGGGCAATTCTAGTTCTCTTTATCACTGCTTGTATCCCGCGAGAGGACATTCCACGGTTGTACCTTATAGATCTTTCGCTATTTATTACTAGCTCTCTCTCTCTCTCTCTCTCTTTCTCCCTCGCTTCTCTCCACTCTCTTTTCCCCCCTTCGCGGCGATAAAGTTATGTAACGCCATGAGTGGATGCCCGACTGCTGGTGGTCCACCGGATGATTCTACGGACGGACACCTTAGACGTATCGTCTAACAGGAACCCATTGTTGTATCCGTCACTATTTCTATCGACTATGATCCTTAGCGGCGATACTTAATTTTCAGGGATCTGGCCGATCTGGTCGATCGCCTACTTGGGGGATCGCAGACGTCGCGCGCACGGTGGGTTTAATGCTCGATCTATTCATGACCACAGACGCCGTCTGGCCCGTGGCGTCTCGTGAATTTTGGTGATCGTCGTAGCTTTCGATTTTCATCGTTAAAACTTCTGTCTCGTCGATTTAGTGACCATGAATTTTTCCTACGACAATTAGGATCATGATCTGTTTGAAGCACAATTATTTTGTATCCATGTAAAAGAAGGGCTATCAATATGATTTTTCTATCTACAGAAATAAAATATAAAAAATTCATAATTGTCATTGTTACAGCTGCAAATTACTACCACGTTCCGATTGGTCGGAATACTGATAACGTGTCGAATATTGTCATAATGAATAACGCGTTTCGTCCATTCGTGACTATAATTTGTCCATCGATAGAACTACGAAAGTAAGAAAATTTCGAATAGAAATTCTCACTGAAACAACTGTACAGAGTCCGCGCGGACGTCTAAAACCTGGAGTTTGGTGCGTTTGATCGCGTTTGAGGTCCCTGCGGAGCCAGTAGTCGTATCTACTTTAGACAGCAACACGAAACAGTTTCTGCCGGGCCGCATTTTCAGCCCTTATCTCGAGGAGCACGGTTCTTACGGGCCGTACCCTTCGCGGAGCCAATTTGAGGCGGCGGATAACAGCATACCGGGCGTTTCTTTTAACAAGACACGGGGTGCCGTTCGCCGACTAATTTGATTAAAGCCGAACCGCGTCCCGGTGGCAGGTTATCGCCGGCGGCCGCTCCCGGGGATTCCTCGGAAAACGGAGGATAAGTTTCTGGCGAGGGCCGGGACAGTGAATTATGGGCGTTATTGTCCGCCCGCGAACAACAGGCCGCCTCATTACATGTGGGAATTATTGACGGCGGACCGCCTCGGTGGCTCTCCTAAGTGCGCTTACGCGAGGGCCGAGGGGGCCCGTCTTCCAGCTTCGTCGCCTCCACGTTAACTTACCTCCGGGCTCTCCGCTCCTTTGGCCCGCCACCGTCGCCCTCCTCCACACCGCAATACCCTCCTTCTTTTCCGTTTTCTCCTTCACTTTTTCCTCCCTTTATATTCTTCCTCGTCCAGTTCTTGCTCGTCCGATGTCCTTGCTCTTCCAGGTCGTTCGTTATCCTAGCAAGAGCCCGCTTCCTCGCTAGGAGACCCTTACGCGCCGTAGAATATGGTCGCTCGTTGCGCCAGTCGAACTTATCGACTCCTCACGGAAAACCGCGTTGCTTTACGCCGCTGGGCATCGAATTAAACAGTTACTCGGCGGAGCCGTGTACAAGTCCCGGGGATGAAATCGCAGACGCGGAAGTTGGGATAATGCAAACGTCCCCGGCCGGATCTTGTTTATAGACCCGCCCCATCGCAGGAACTTTTAAACGCCGCCGGAACTTAGCCGGCTAACTCCGGGAAACAGACGGAGATTGTTGGAATGCGGTACCGGGCCGCTAATAAGATTCCGAGTTGAAAAAAATCCGGCGGCTGCCATCGCGCCGGTTCGAGAGCAGTTTGTTCTCAAAGAGACGCTCCTGGCTCGTCTCGGTTACCGGAGACTGGCTGCAATCGAATTAGGGACCCTTTGCGGAGGTTTGTTGCCGGGCTGGATCGAATCCTTGATTCGAAGGACCTCCTGGCACGGACCGAGTCCTAATTGATGCTGCGAGGTACGACGAAGTTTTTACTCCCCCCCTCCGGATGGGACTGTTTCTTTTTCCGTGACTATCGATTCATTTACTTAAGCGATTGTCGGCACAGTGTCTAGCGTGTGTACACTTTTATGCTTCCTGAACATATGTCGTCTAACCCTTTGCAATACGACTCTTTTCACGCTGCGTTGATTAAACCCTTTGCACTTGAGCGGTGACTCCAGGGCACCGCTAAAATTGTTACGTACCAAGATAATTTTTATACCAACGAAATTTAAATTAAAAAAATGTTGAAACAGTGAAATTGTTGGTAAGAGTTGCCAGAATTATCGTGTGTATAAAAATACGCTTTATTACATAGAATAGACACACTACGAGCTATTAAAATTATTTAAGATTTACAATATAATTGGCTTCGAGTGCAAAGGGTTAACATTTATTTCCCCTTAATATTTTCTTTAACAAAACCAGACAATTTTTATTTTCTGTATTCTCTGTCTTTAGTTTCGTTCCTAAACTTTCGTAACAGAACGATTCAAATTGATTTCGATTTAAAAGAAATTAATAATATTCATGTTTAATAGATCTTACATGGAATTTTTATCACGAGTCCGACTCATTACTATAGTGCAAGGGGCTATAGCGCGATCTTACAGATATTTTGGTTTGACATTTAGCAGTTCATCTGGCTACTACTTTCACTGCCACGCGACGTTCACGGTTCCGACATCTATACTTAGAAACTTACATTGTTTCGTCTCGTTATTTCTTGCTAGTACAGCAGCCTAACAACGAACGTGTAAGTTCAATATTTAATTAAATATTTGAAAAACAAGGAAATAACAGCAATTTTATCCCAACAAATTTTCGTATCTTAGCGTGAATGTGCATGTAATTATCTTATTTCAATGAACAGCGTCTATTAAAGGCTATTGTCTATCAAAACAGCTCATCCGAGGTTCTACACGTATTTAACTTTCATTTCCCCTGCGGCATCCGAGGAGTCGTTCCCTTTACTCTGTAGCGTTACATCATTATATAAATTGACACTGCTCTACTGTAAATTGTTATTGCGACTCTATTGATTTTAAGGTGATAATGCGATACGTTACGCTTTTCAGTTTTAATTAATTATACAGGGCGTTAGCAAACGGATGGCAGAAAGTAATAAATGCATTTCCTACACATTTTCAAACGCGATTTTCCGTAAACGAAGCATCAAAAATATTATTGCTTTCGGTCGTCTTATTTTTGCACCATATGCACATTGTTATACATGGTATACACCTCGTGTATACATAGGTATATTTTAATGTACCTTCCATACCGTTATACGTATGTCTTATCAATCACTAATGCAAGATATTTCTCTGTTTCTAACAAAGGATTCTTTAGCCATAAAGAATGAATAAATTAAATGAAATTGAAATAGTTCATCTCCGTTGCATCAGAAAAAACTCTGAAATAAATGAACCGTCTAATTTTTGTGAACTTTTTTCAAGAGGCAAACATTTTCGTGAGAATCCGAGTCTCTTGGGCGGGAACGATCGTACAAGTATTCGGTGAATTATTTCGAGGAGCCGAGGATGAAATGGCTCGCCATTAGCGAGGATTCAGCTAGACACGTTCGAGACGGGTGCCGCGAACCTCGAAACCACCGCGCTGATCGCCGGCGGGCGCGAATTCCTGGCGCGGGCTCGCGCTAGATAATGGTCCCCGTCGACGAGCCGCGCGAATTCGATCGGCGCGCACGTCGTTAGCGGGCTGCGAAACGGCACGCTCGAAATGAAAGGTGCAAGCGACGAAACGAGGACTCACCGGGCAAGGCAGCAGCAGCAGCAACAGCAGCGGCGGCGAGCAGCAGCGAGGATCGAGCGGGAGCAGTCGCGCCAGAAGAAGGGGGTCCAGTTAAAAATACAAATAACGTACAGAAATTACTTTTGTCCCGCTACGCCGGCAAGATTTACGGCGGGGCAACAAGCTTACATTGGCGTAGGACTCGGAGACATAAATCAAGGAGAACTTATGAGAGGCCATTCATTAATATTAATAAGCCGTATGTATCTGTCGGGGCATAACGATACGCGATAGTTGCCCGATCGATACCTAGAGAGATTTTTCACCGCGTTGATGAGAAACGATGATTCAAAACGCAGCCGCTCGCTCGCGAACAAGGCTCGCGCGCGCGCGTGAAAGTTCGCGCGGAACGCGTCGCCTAGCCCGGGGGGAAATATCGTCGTCGACGAGACCATTGCCGCGACGACGACTACGACGACGACAACGACGCTGCCAACCGGTGTTCGCTCGGTGTTGGATTGGCTGTTATTTAGACGCACAGGTGCGTGCGACGTATTTGGCGCGGCCCGTAATTGCGGCACGGCACGCCGGACAAAGCGACTCGCTATCAAACAAGACGGATTTTGATTAATTCATTGACTTATTCGCGGCATTGTGCCCGTGATGTATTAGCGCTCGGCCCCTGCAGCCTTTAACCACATCTCTCTATCCACTGGTGAACGTTCCGGACGATCATTTACCAAATTTTGGATCCCCGATCATTTCGTAATAAAAATATAATATCAAAAGGAATTAATACAACTTTCATGCATTTCTGACACGAACGAGTACCTCAAATACAAAACAATAAACACATTTTGACGATTCAAAAAGACCAATACACTGTTTTTAATTCAATAAAATAATTACAGAATGAAAGAAATGCCTACGCAGCTTCTGTAGCTCGTCATTAATGCGTTCAGTTCTCATTTCGCATACAAATCTACAGTCTGCTTTTTTACTTACTAAATTGTTAAACTGTTCAAAAATTCATTTTTTAAAAATCGTATAAAATAGAATAGAACTTCGTTCAGCAATAGCGAAAAGACGGTAACTCGATGATAATTTCTGCATGTGGGTTTTGCTACTTGAAAATCTTGTGCAAGTGTGGTACATTGATGGAAGGAATAAAAAATGAACCCCTTGAGCGGCGCTTAACTCGACGAACAGAATTGTTTATTGAAATTCTACTGCCGGGACGGCTGTTAATGGCGATAGATCGACGAACAGTCGCCGAGAATAAACTCGACGGTGGACGGTCGTAATGTGATTGAAATTTCAGAGCTGTTTCGATGATTGATCGCCCCGCTGATTATTTAGAGGCTCGAACAGAGCCACGACACGGGACTATTTTTCAAGCGGCCGTTCGAAATCCAACGGAGTCAATCGGTGGGAACGCGGGCGCCGGTTAAGGAGGTCGTTGTCGGAAACAGTTACTAATTGACCGGCGCGGATAGGCGAGAAATATAACCGCCGGGAAAGCAATCGTTCTCAGGGGGTAACAGGAGCCGGCTACACAAGCTTTTACGACAGTTAACCAAGTTGGAACGAGAAAATTGTTGTTTACAATTGAATGCCTTTTAGTTACCCGACTGAAGCTTGTTGGGGATCGAGAATTAAATATGGGATGCGACTTAAAATCGATTTGACGATGCTCCTAAAATTTATTTATATTTATAGCCTAGTTATTTCTATTTCCAGCAGCGTGCAATTTGTCGGTTTTATAAAACGGTCTCGAATTTTCTTTGCAACTAAAATGTCCGTAACACGGAACGTACTGTCTTCAAGCTCGAATTTGAGACCAGCGACTTTCAAAAATTCCCACGAGAATGGAATTTAAACTTGACTTGACCTTTTGCTAAAAATCGAGTAATTTTCATCTGAACCGGCGAACAAGGTTTCGCGATTTTTCGAAATGATTACGGAATTTCTTTCGACCAAAAATTTACCTACCTCAAAGACGCATTTAATTAACGATAAATTAAAATCGAAGCGACTTGGAAATTTCTCTTGCGCCAAACTGACACTTAGCATTCGAAGTAGCAATAAGATTCCAGAAAACTGTGTTCCACGTTTTCTTATTCCGCTTTAAAAGGTGTTCGACTACCGTCGTTGGCCACTGTATCGACATTTCGAATCTCGTTTTATCATATTTCCTGCGGCCCCGCGGTCGCGGAGCCGAGTTCGCGAATTCAAACGGAAAAAAAACGAGAACGAAGAATGAAAAATCGTATTGAGAGGTGGACGTCGAGGTTTCCGGAATAGGGGGGTTAGTACGAGAATGACCGAAGAGATATTCGGTAACAAGGCGCGCAGCAATTTAACCGCGACGAGTTTGCGAATTTTATCGCCGTCGCTCGTATAATCGTACGCGGCCGATTCCGCATGAACAAGGGACACGCGGGGATTTTTCTGCGGACGGTTTACGAGCTTCCTGGCGACCGGTCGGTGTCTAATGAAGACTATTAAACGGAGAACAAATCGTTCCGCCGAAACGATAAGGGACAATAAAACCCGTGGTCCCGTGGAGGATCGGGTCCTGGTCGTCGGGTGGGATCGGACGCGATAAAAAGGGAGCACACGGAGAGAGGCATCGCCGGTAGCAGAGACAAATGATGTCTAATAGGGAAGAAGGGCCGCGAGGGAATTTGGCGTGCCGGTCGATGCCTATCAGTCAGACGTTTAATTAATAACAACACTCGGCCCGGCTGACATCTCCTGCCGATGTGTGTAATAGTTTACGCCCACCCCGATCGGAAGGCCGTCTTCTCGCATCCTCTGCGAGCCTCGCCTCTCCTCGCTCCAGCACGCTCCGGCTCGCTCCGACTCGCGAGAGAGACCCACCCAGCCCTCTGCTGATTCATTTCGATTAATCACGAGCGCGGCTGGAAAACTTAACGCGCGTGACCCGCTACACGCGAGCCACGATTACACTCTGCTTTTTCCCCTCCTACTCAAACGACAGGTACTTCCGGTCTTACGCTAGGCTAGATTATAGTGCACTATTTGCAGCCGGTTAATGAGCTGCTACGGTGATTTGATACTTGTAGAAGCCGCGTGTGCAGCTACACAAAAGATATCCGATCGATGTCTCGGCTCGTTCGATGCTCTAATTCAATAACTGTTCCTTCACAGTTCAGGCGAATGGTTGCAGAAATGTATGTACATGAGAACGGCGTGTACTTGCTGTTTGATTGATCGGCATTTTGATGATTATCTGCGATCGGTGATGATTACATTTAATTGATCTTTAATGGTCGATTCGTTGCGATTCTTTTTCACAGTTATGCCGATTAAAGGCGGCATAGTTATATTTATTATATTAGCACATTAATTTTAACGATCATTTATCGGTAACGCTAAGAGTAAATGTTTATCGATATGAAAGGCATTAGCAGCATCCGTGCCTTATCGTTCATATTACAGTACCTATAACGGGCTAAAAATTGTTCTATCGTTATAGGTACAGCAGCGTTGGACAAAAAATATATGAAACAATCGATTAAACTGTATCTTTCAACTACGACTATGCACACTATCCCTACATGAAATAGGTATTATATTTTAAATAAATGAGTTGAATATGATATCTTAATGGATGCATCGAATTTCGTCTTTTAAACTAACACGCCAAAATTGATGACCTGACCATGACCTGAATATGTATTGTCTCACATAAATTACAATCCCTCCACTTACATGCGGCATCCAAAAATCTCCGTCGATTCGAAGAAAAATTGTCACGTTTCTCGAAACTTGTGACCAAGAGTGTACGCATGACTTATCGGCCTCCCAGGTACATTCGTTACGATTGTCAATAAAATTGTAGCGTCCCGTAAATTTCCGAGTATTAGCAGACTATAATATAAACAGTTCATTAATCAAACCGCTCTCGGAGCCTATTGAGCAAGAATAAAAGGATCGACAACACCTCGGATCGCCTATAAAATATGATAATTCAGCGTTCGAAGCAATCAACTTGGTACCCGGTCCATCGGAGCCCATTAAAGAAAACAGATTTATTCCCATCCGAGAAATCGAGCCCTCGGATCGTTCGCATAATAGAGTCAACGGTTGCTCGCTGGTCTACCGGTGAACGATGAATGCTGAATGCAACGACACTCGTTGGAAAGTCGGTTTGCCGCGTGAATGGAAGAACCATTGTAATTAACCGCGGTTCCACGTCCAATTCGGTAGGCTCGACTAGGCCGTTAATTTATTCCGTGGCAGTGCCGCGGCGGCGCGGCGCGGCGTGGCGGGACGCCTCTACCGATCTATAGATCACCGATCGGGGCCCGCGCGTTATAACGAAGAAATTCCGAGATTAAGAGACGCCGCTGGTGCGCGGGGCGGCCGCGAGCAGAGCGGGCGAGCGAGCGAGCGAGCGAGCAGAGCGAGGCTATTGCGGTGGGACGAGGGCGAGCAAGCGAGCGCACACGGAGAACAAACGTGGAGATTACATCATAGATTAAGTCACACTATAAATTCTGGCCGGACGCGAGCGATAATGAGCTCCGGACGATACATCAGCGTCGCCGAAAACGCAAAATTAATGTAGTTCATCGTGCATTCCGTCGTTAGGCATAAATCCTTCAATAGGTCGCGACGACGTGGCCGCGCTCGATCGAGAAAGAGAAAGAGAAAGAGAAAGAGAAACGAACCTGGCGAACGAGGAGGCTATCGAAGGGGAAGAGGCGAGCGAAACCGAAAGGAGCGAGAAAGAGGCGCGAGAAAAGGATCGAGCTGGCAATAAGGAGGAACGCGTGGGCGAGAGGAGGACGAAGCGTCGAAAAGGTGAAAGAAGGGGCGAAGAACGTGGCCGATCGAGGAACGGAGATAACCGACGGGGCGCGGAGGGGCGCCGGGGGGAAGGCGCGAACGGGTAGAAGGAGGAACAGGAAGAGCAACGATATCGGCGTAACGAGAAAACCTGGTGGTGGCACCGCACGCGGCGGAGAGTTCAACGTGGCACACCGGCTAATGATTAAGCGGCTGATTAATTTCAGATTAGCGGCTATGACTGTACACGCGAATGATCATAATGGAGTGTCCGTCGCGATTACAACTCGGTCTATTACGTTGATTAATCGGATACAACTCATATACATATGTATGACATCCAGTGCAAGCCCCCCTCGATCCATTCATTCCGTTTTCTCCTCGTGGCCGGGGGACGGGGACGGGGACGGGGGAGGCAGCGTTCTCGCGAGCACGCATCCGAAAACGATCCCGGCCGTTGTGGCTTTTCCTCTCGGATCTCCGATTTCGGCCGGGTACCCATGGAAACCTTTTCCACGAACGATCCCGTGTTCCCCGGATGGACACGATAAATCCTGGAGATTATCGATCGCCGAGATATCCTTGACGCTTTCACCGTAGCCCACGGCTCGGCCGGTTGCCTCACGACCGTGGATCATCGTAGATCGTGTCCCGACGAAACCGGGCCCGACGAGGACCGACGAGGACCGCAGCGGCCCGTCGGGTTTCGCTTCATTTTTCTTGGCCCCGGTGACACGTGCTCGAGACCAGGCACCGCAGAGGGAATCGCGTTAGGGCACCGGTTAGGGCAAATGACCCGGCCAAAGATCTCGGATACCCATCGCCGAATTAAATGCTCCCGAGGGAAAATAATTGCCTGGAGAAAACAAAAATGGGTGGACGGGTGACGCCATTATTTTTCCTGGAACACGGTTTCTTGAAAGTTTCGGCAACGTTGGCTGGGTTATCGATATATATATATAGTCTCGTAGATAGATTAAAAGGGATCATCGTTTGTTTCCGAAACTTGTTCCCTTGCAAACTTAAATTGCTATAGATGAACTACAGATATGTATGTATGCATAGGTAAAGTTTTAATAAGTGTGTGCATTGAAAATTTAGACTCGAGGAAAATTAAAAGGTATCATCAAAGCTTGTTTCTGGCAAACGTAACACTTATTCACTTTATAAATATGATGAACATATGTTTATTCAGATTTTTAGCGACTTGGATTGTAATATTTGCCTTAGGTAATAAACTTATTGATGAAATTTCTGATAAATCTCCAGAATCTCAATAATCTGTAGAAAAATGTATAGTGTTAGAAAAGCTGAGCATTAAGAAATGACACTAGAGAGAAATTAGAAAAGAACCATTGTTTTATTTAATCTCAGTTTAAATACGTTAATGTGAATGGGCTGTGCAACATTATTCATTTGTGAAAGCATTCGTTCGTTAAGAATGTAAAAAAAGTCTGCGGTCATTAAGTTTTCTGAAACTTGCTTTTCAGAAATTTCGAGTACCGTGGTTGGACCATATATATTATAAAATAGAAGTAAGTACGTATATTAAAAGAGTTCATAGTATTTTGTACAATTCTTATTGCAAGCAATTTTTCAGCCGGTGAAAGAAATTCTCCCTCGCTCCGGTGTTTATACAATTACCCACGAAAATGGGAATTTGCATAAAGGTCTGCCGTCTAATTGTGACATGTACCAGTTTTCCACTGAGCCCCACAATTAACCCTCCCTCAACAAAAGTCGGGTTATTTCGACCCGTCTGCTGCGATTCTAAACTTGACGAGAAATTAAACAGGGGTGCTTTGTCCGACTCTCTAACAAGAACAAAACTCAACAATAGACCGGTCTGAATACGATAAATTTATTGAAAACATTGACGATAAGTATGGCTCTAGCGTTTCGAAGAACAAAAGCTATAAGAACTCTACAATTATTACGATCCTATGATGGTTCTGTGAAAATTCTGAATAATTCATGTATAATGTATAACTTCTGACATGCTTGGTACCTCGAAGGATCTAAAATCTGTACATATGTTAATAAATAAATAAATTTTCAAAGTCAATCAACTCTGCATAAAATATCGTGGATAATGATGCAGTTCATTTACACCAATAGACCATCTTATAAAGACGAATATAATCAGAAAGGATTGACGCAAGTGTTAACGATACGAACAGGAAGAACGACGAAATAAATAAAAGGCAATTATTGTCACATGGAAATCGTCTCTATCGGTCGCGCAGAATTTTTCTGGCGATCAGAACCACAGGCGGCTGAGCACGCGTTAATTGAGGAAACGCTGAAAATCAATTTGCAAAATCTCGGTGGGCCGAACGAGGAAATATCGGGACCGGAGAAGTTACAGCATCGTTTGGAAGTCGCGCGGGGCCGAAGGCGCGAGATTATCTCGGGAAAAAATGCAGGTCCGGCGGTGGGATCATTGAAAAATGATAAGTAGCCATAAATTCGTTCATTAAACCGTTAGAGGCGCGCACCGGGTACCGTGCCGATCTCGCGGCGTTCGCATGCAAATGCAGCCGCATACCGTGGAACTTAATGATAATACCGCATTGCACGGGCAACGCGTAAAATGTTGCAACGCCGGCTTAAGATCCTCGAATTGCCAAAATTATTGGCACTCGCGGCGTGGCGCGGGGTCCTCGTTAACTCATTCGGATCGGTGTAACGAGTCGGGCTCGTGCCGCGTAATTCGTATCCGCGTGTACGTACAACGATCCGACAACGAACGAACGCTTTGGCCCGGGCTTTTTCGGCCGCGGTACACCCTCGAACGAACCTCCTCCTCCCCCCCTTGAAAAACTAAATTGTTCCGAACGCCGCGCCGTTCCGCCGGATGTAAAATTAACTTTTATTCGGATATGCGCCATTTTTCGGGCTAGTTCGTTTAACGCCCGGAATAAGGGCTGTGCCGGGCGGGCAGCGGCCGGGTCATTTTGACCCTCCGTAAAAGTTTATTGCCCGTGTTGCCTTGGAACGTTTGCCGAATAGAGCGCAAGCACCTTGTAATACAAAGAGATAAATGACAGAGATCTCAGACATCCACGGAATCCAAGTAATTCGGTTCGCGAACTGCAGAGTTAAACTTTTTATAGAGATTGTTACTTCGACCAATGCACGTCTTATAGCATCTTAACAATTCCAATCTTTTGCGTTCGGAAGATTTTTCGGATATGCCAGCAACTGGGGACAAATTTTGCAAGAATTGTGATTTTCCTATTTTGACATAAAAATCATTATCCCGCAGTGAAATTTTATAGAAAGCATATAAGGATAGCATTCGCTAATTGCTTAGCACTTGGAGACTAATCGCGATTGAAACGATTTCATTAGAAGCGATCAAAGCAGTCACGAAGAATTTAAAAGGCTGCCTAAATAAATTTAACCCTTTGAAGCGAAATACCGAGAAGTTAACAACAACGAGGATATACATTTTATTCTAGAATTTGCAAGCTATTCGATCACTTCTTCGATACGTGATCTACTCCCCGAGGAAAGTAGTCTCGGTATCTGAAAAAATCGTCGCCTGTAAAGGGTTAAATGCAGCATAAAAGCTATCCGATCATCGGGAGTTAAAAAGACGTATCCTCTTTGAATCGACCACCCAACAAAGTGATCGAACCAATGCTCATTTTTATCAGGACGTTTCTTTCTCGGTTGGTGGACACTTCTCTCGAAATTCCGAGCAGTTTGTCTTTATCGGCCTGTAGATCACCGATCCATTTTCTCCGCTTTGAGAAGCCGCGAATGACGCAACAATCGCCGCCGAGAAAACCGTCGGACGATCGGCCCGCGCGGCTTCCGACGATCCGAACCGCCATTAACGAGCCAGGTATCCACGATTAAAACGGATTATCATCGGCCTATTAAAATTCAAGAATCGAACTTAACGTTCGACCAAGGCCGCCGCGGCGAGGTGAATTTCAATCGGCCTCTCTCTCTCTCTCTCTCTCCCTCTTTCTCTATCTTCTCTCTAACTGTCCGTAATTGAAACGGGTTATCCAGGCCCATAGATTTCAGATACCGTGAAACGGTTGACGTTAAACGATCGCGGAGTCCGTAAATCCCCGGCGCAGTGCGACGACACGTTCTTGTAACCGGGTCTCGTTCTCTCTCCCTCTCTCGCTCTCTCTCTCTCTCTCTCTCGCTTTTAGAGGATCTCTCTCTTTCTCCCTCTCTCTATCTCTCTCCTTCCTTCTCTCTTTAGGCTCGCGTTGCCAGCCCGTTACCATGTGGGTCCGCCGCGAGAGGCCCCGGCAAAGTAAGAATGCTCTCTATCGAAAAGGGGAGAGAATATGGATGGAATGGAAGTGCAAGAAAACGAGCCGCGGAGAGAAAGGAAGACGGTTGGGGGCCACGCACCGCGCGCTGCATCGCGTTGCACCGGTGCATCAACGCGAGCCGGAGCGGAGAGGAACCGAGCCGGGTACCGATCCCGACGATGCGATGGTGGTGGTGGTAAGCCGCGGGCCAGAGTGTTGGTGGGTTCCGATGGTGACCACGTACACTACCGTCCAGAAGTATTTCGACACTTCCGAATCTAATCAACGACCTTCCGCTGCGATTCTCATGCACGTCGATCGGATTAACTCAAGATTCGACCTTTCGATGGGTATTCTTTAATCTATAGGTTTGGTCTATGTCTTGGTCCAAGCGCGTGTAAGTTAATTCATTATCACTGATTTATATAGGGTGGTTCATTTAAAAAACTTGGTAGATCCTCTCTCAAGTTATATCACCCATTTGAATCTATATGAACCATTAAAAGCAGAGATTGTGTTGGTGATAAAAGTTAATCTGTGGATAATGAAGGATGGATTTAAAGGTCTGTCAAGTACAATAACATAATGAAATATTACAACTCTTTTGTGTAGGGTACGTACGTAATGCAAGAAAAATGCATCAAGAGTGCACTGCTTCCCAAAAGTGAATTAATAGTAACGTTTATTATTTTCAAACAACTGTCATCAAAAGAAGATCCGAGGGTTTGCCAAATCTCTGTGTAAAATGAGAATAAAGAATAAAATGTCTCTTCTTTTGATAATTCTAATCAGCCATAATAAATTGAAGGCGACAATGTTCCTAAATCTGAATGTGCTTACTCTTTGATATTGTATCTAGTCACTTTTGTCACAAATGCACAAAACTTGTCCAGTTTTTACTACTAGCAACATTGTATAATCAACTCTTGTAACAATCAATTATATTACAGTACATGTATACGTGAATCGTTGCACGGTGTTAAATTCTACATAGTCGATTTCATGCCATCAACAACTGTAAAATAGATTCGAATAAATAATACTCAGTTTTCTAGTAATCCTAATGAGAGCTCGATCAACTTGCAACAAAGTGCATAATAGAATAAATGAATTCATTTACCCATTCGTCGAAATAATCATTACATCGTTTTGGTATTAATTTATAATTACTAGACAGCAGTCGCACAATCGCTTTGCAAGAAAAAACAACAAGCAAGAACAATTGAAGTACTTTTCAACTGCTGGGTTCCGATGACGCATCGAGTTCTGAAATGGGGGAGACTTCACGATCAGACTCTGTTCTCGAAGCACTCGACTGAATTTCGATAACAACGAAATGAAAGATCTGATCGGACAATGCGAGCGTCGATGCTTTTTGGAGAAGTCATAAGTGTTCGGATACTTCTGAACGGTAGTGTAGCCAAGCGATGGTTGTGCTTCGCGGATAGGGTCCGGGCTTGGCTGGCAGTGGCTCGGCCGGGTATAGTGGTGTATAGTAGTCGTTTCTGACCAGTGTCTGGCCGCCGGTATCCGACTGGAGGGCTCGAGTAATGTGGACTCGAGCCATATTAGGGGACGCGGCTGCAACGTGCCGTTTCCTGCCAGTATTCGATGTTATCCGATGCATATTGAGAATCCCGGGACTGCCAATGTAGAGCGATCTCGAGTCAATATGATCCCACGTTAAACCCTATTCAGGCTTGTCTCGGCCGGCTGATCCTGCATCCTTTGGGAACGCGTTCCCTTTGCGGAGGATCGTGGTCCAGCCGTGCGCGCCACCCTAACCGCGACGCACGCTAACTGGACCAATTTTTCGACCCGATAAAATTCATACGGCCGTTTATCAGCCATTGTTTTTCGACGGGCCAACGTAGCGGGCGCGTTTTTTAATAGTCGGCGGCGTTATCGCATCGGACCGCGGGAAGAATGCGGGAGCGATCGCGAGTGCGCCGGGGTAGCTAACGAGGCAATGGGCCACCGACGGCTTTTCGAGCGGAGATTGATAAAAGGATAGGAGGATCGAGCGATTCGCCGTCTACAACGTATCCGCCATTATCCCTTGTTTGCTGAATGCAGATCGGCCGGGCCTCGCGCTGCTCCAATAAATTAGAATACATAAATAAGAATAACTTCTCGAGCCGGGCGGACTCGCAAAGTCCTGCCAGTCCGGGAGGGAAAAGAGACAGTTCTGGGGCTCGAGAAGCCCGCAGGAGGAGGAGGAGGAGGAGGAAGAGGAGGAGGACGAGAGCGGATCTCGGCGTCCGCGTTTCTGTCAACAATCATTTCGTTCGCCTGGTGTCTCCTCGCGGCGGCCCGGCTGCGAGTCAATTTACATTACACACACCGATTCCATCTATCGATCTTACAATGTCTTCTGCGCCCGAGTCCCATTCGTCAGTCCTGTCCGCGCGCTGATTATTCCCCGTGCGTTTCTCGACGCTCCTTTTTTCCACTCCTGTCCTCTCTCCGCTCCGAGCTCTCTCACCCTGTCCTCTTTCCGCTTGATTCCCGAGCCTGGCCAAAGCGAGCGCGGCCTGGCCGCGCATGCACGCTGCATCGCAAGTAGCCGGCCACCGATCCGATTGCTGTCGCATGGCACCGATAATAAAAGGTACGCGTGTCGCAACCGGCGCGTAAAACGCGAACGAGAATTAACAAGCGCGGTGGAAAACCGGGGAAACGCCGGAACGCTGGAACGCTGTCTCCGCGGGCTGCGGGAGACGCGGAATTTATGGGCGCGTGCGAATCGGGTGAATTATTGCTTCGGTCTTTCTAAGAATCGGCACATTTTTTGTGGTCAGCGCTCGGTTATTAAATATAGCTTTCTGATGGCGAGCTACCAGTGGGAAACTATCTCCTTCGAGACAAAGCTATTGTTTACAACGGAATGGAATTGGACATAAGCAAATACTTAACCCTTTGCTGTAGTCTGGCGCATCACATGATAAATGTAGATTTCGTTTTGTTTCTATGTGATTATTACAATTACGTAATGGTAATTATTATAAGTAAAAAAAAATTAACATGTATAATTGTGAAATGCCACAGTTTCAGCCATGGCTATAGTTAGTTATAGCTTACGGATTAACGCCATATTTATGTTTGGCCCAAGTATCTGGTCGCGCGTCTGACTCGCGATATTCATGTTTAGGCAAAAATCTTCATCGCGAGTCAGACTCGCTAAAGTACGGGAAGGGGTTAATTGTAACATAGAAATATACTTCGAGCAAAGTTACTTTGAGTCCATAATTATTCACTTCACCGTACCACGGATTAACCAACAGCTTCCTTATTGCAGACACAGGCAACATCCATGGGTACTTGTGCTACTCTAGATAACAGTAAAAACAGCAGACTCGTGTATGTAAGAGAAATAGATTTAACATCATCGGCACTCACGTTACAGGTAACGTGAAAGGGTCGGTAATTCATGCATCCTGCGGACAAGAGAGTTCTCGAGCAGGAGAGTCGAGAGGAGACGCGAACGAGTCTGCTTGCTCGAAAAACGAAAGAGGCCGCGCGAGCCGAAGAGTAGAAGTTGTCAAAGCCTCCCACGTGACGTGTACCGATACTCTCCGAAGTCGACATATTTTAAAGGCAAGCAAGCTTGCTAATAAGATCGCGTTTTACGACACCTCGTTAGGGGAGGGAAGATTTACAAGCTGGCTGGTGTTGGTGCACCCCCGTCGAACCAAATGGTATGATGATTCTCAGTCTCTCTTCTCTCTCTCTCTCTCTGTCTCATCTGGTTCTTCCTTACTCTCTCTCTCCCTCTCTCTCTCTCGCTCAACTCCTCTTTCTCCTCATCCGTCGGTATGTACGTAGCCGGCCAATATGAAGAGACCGAAGAAGGGTATGAAGTTTTATGAGAAAGAATGGCAAGCAAAGAAGCCAACGCGGACCAATATAGGAGCGCCGGCTACGGCCACTACAGGGCTTTGTTCCTTCGACAATGCACGTCTATGGTTGCTGTGTGTCCTTCGGATATTAGCCCGTATACACGCTCCCGGCCACTGATGAAGTCGTGATATCGCTGATAAAAGCCGGCTGATCGATAGGGGTAGACGATGAGACACGCCGCGACGGTAGCATGGCGCAAAACTGCCTGGCAAAATGGTACCTCTAAACCCCCAGAGGACGTTGCCCGGCCTCCCCACCTTCGCCAGTTCGCGAACGAGACGCGCCTGGAAAATCATTGTAGCGGATAGGAAAAGCTGTAAATCTTGCCGCCGTTTATGAAATCGGGGTTGTCGATCGTGAACGGGAGCAAAGAAACAAATAAACTGTTTTATAGAAGCTGTAAAGGACACCTAGAGGCGCGTCATGGTCTCCGGATGTTGACGACGAGGCCGGGATGACACCTGATCTACGATTCGGTTATGCGATCCGCGATCTCATTTCACCGGTCGGAAAATTCTCTCTTGCTTGTCCTTTCTAGTAGGTGATGCGATCTATTATCTCTTATATCAGTGTTCCGATGCGTAGGATTACTCTAAAAAATATTACCGTAAAAAGTAACCTTGACCAATTACTGTGCCCTTAGCTCGTTCTCGACTATTATTAACTAGATATTTATCGATTAATGAAATTCAAATCGTTTGATTAAAAGATGAACAGAATAAAAAGAAGACACGGCAGTTGATATACCCACAGTGACCGACTCCAGTGCTCTATTGCTTGGAAAGAAAATGTCGGAAAAAAATGACGAGCAGTGGAAGAAGCAGGGGGGCCGACAGGAACGAAACGAAAGAAAGTGGATCAGCGGTGAAGAGAAAGAGGCTAGGGGTTGGGTGGATGGAGGGAGAGGCGAGGCGGGGCGGGCGGAGAAAGAGAAAAATAAAGGGAGGATCGGGAGTCGCACGGAAAGCTTCGGTTTGGCGTGCCTGGCGTGCTACGACGGAATTAGCGAGATGGCCGAACCGGGGCTTCGGCATAAAAAGAGGCTGACTATGCAGAAGACACTTCATCCCGTAGCGGCTCGCTCTGCGTCGAGAGGCCGACTTTTGGCTGGCCTGACAGACAGACTGCAATAGATAATATCTGGAGAAGACGTTCGCCTTCTACCTCGGTTCGACTTCTTCCATCCGACCCACTCATACGACTCTGTTGGGGTGCACGCGCGTTCCACGCACACCTTGATCGATCTCGTTCGCCGGTAGATCAGCAGCGGCGACGATGGAGGGCCGTGAGCGAAAGAAAGCAAGACAGTGGGAGAAAGAGAAAGAGAGAGAAAGGAAGAAAGAGAGAGAGAGAGAGAGAGAGAGAGGGAGGGAGGGAGGGAGAGAGAGAGACGGAGAAGAAACTGCAGAGAACCCGAGCCCGGCCCGACCCGGGGTCCGGTCCCGATCCCCGACCCGTTTCGCCGTAGTATGAGAACCCTCGCTTGCTAAGCTAACGGCGTGCACTTATCGAGTTAGTTTTTTGTGTCAGCCGGTTATTAGATTATGATTAAACGATTCGAAGGGCAACGCGAAGATTGGAGGAACGAGGTAAGCCGATGGGGCCCCGGCGCGAACACAGTGTGGGCAGAACAAACGGCTATCGAAAAGGAGGAGCTAATTAAAATACAAATACCTTAACTGGCTCTTCGGAGGATTAGTTCCAGCGGGGGCTTACGACGCCCGGACGTCTTCCTCGTTACTGTCAAACAGCCGGGAACACGCTGACGCCTTCCCCCCTACCCTAACCCTCGCTCTCACTCTCTCTCTCTCTCTCTCTCTCACCCTTCTCACCCTTCTCCGGCATCCCCCACCTCGTCATCAACCTCCTCGCTCCTCCCTCAGTCACCTCGAGGATCTCTCTTAAATCGTGAATCGAATTGATACGCCGTGTCGCATTCTATTCCACGATAATCGGATTTCGGACGATTTGCGTGGCCGCGATGATGTCTATTTATCGGCCACGATCGCGATTCCCGGACGTTCACTGCCGATATTCGATTTTATATCTCGTTAAATGATTTTTTTGTCTAGCTCCTCGTTTTTCGGCCCCTCCGAGATATTCGGGGATCGAGATCACGTGAATTTCGCGCATGATACGATGACTTCTGCGATCGGGGACACCCGGCGCTGTTCTCGCGTCTCTCTTCATCCGATTACATTTCGCAGTTGTGTTCTGTTTTTTCACCCGGCCACCTCTTACGGGAGGCAATTGCATAAGCCGTTCGACACTGGTGCGGATAAATTTATAAATCGCCGTGCGATTGTTACTTCATCGTTCGCCGGCCGGTAATCGTATTTTAAGAGTTATTTCATTTTTTCATTAAACGTGTCATAGGGCTAGGTTCCTCATTTTTCTTCGCGCATGACACCCGAGATGAATACAAGAAAATTGCTGACGCAAACGACCTCCGCCGTTTGCAATTGTTTTATATATACGGCCCGCGGAAGGTGCGCGGGGCGCAACAAAATGAATGAATAATTGTAGAAGGAACCGTCCGCGGACGGAGGCAGAGCGATACGCATTCCATTTACACCGTTCAATTTTCTTTCACGTCGGTGCTCTAACGCGTTGACGTTTATTATGATGGAGGTGAATTCCTCTCGCGATTCGCTAACTACCCTCGTTTTTCCATTAAACATACACGCGATCCATCAAGTCGCTCGGAGCCCGCGCACTTTCGTACCCACCTCGAAAAACAAAGGGACACTTTTTCGAAACGCAATTACCATTGATGAAGATCGCGTAACGCGTCTCGTAACCCACAGAGACACACATACACTCTCTCTCTCTCTCTCTCTCTTTTACTCACCGAAAAACCGTCGCGGGCAATTGGATCTTCGCGGTTCAATTACGTACCTGAAACAGACGAGAAAACACAGTCTTCGTTACTTTTATGTAGGCACTCAAATGCATAATCAAATACACGACGTTAACATTATGATTCGACTTCGCTCCAATGTATCACAAGTAATCACAATGTAATTGTTAATAAAAAAAAGTTATGAGATATATATTATTCTATATACGTTGAGACGTAGTAATAGTTGTTCGCAACATTGTAAGTTTATGTGTAAATGATTTTAGAGGAAACTGGTGTTGGTATTATTTCATTCATCGTGATATTCTATTAAAATAATTATAAACGTTTTTAATCAATATCTCGAACGGTCAAATTCAAAAGAGATATTATAAGAAAGTAGCTTTTATACATGTAAGTATAATTAATTGTTAAAGGCGAATATTGCCCACGGCATGGCATCACTGTCCACAAATATTAAATCTCAATAATTAATATTCCCAGTTTTGAAACTGAAGTGGATGTTACACGAATCTAATGATTTAGGTTTGAACAGTAGTGTCCACAAGTATAGAGAGTCTTATTAACTTAATACAAAGAAGTTACACGGGTTCAGGTTAGCTATAACGTGCGCGTGAATTTTTTCGTAAATAATTATGTGAAATATCTTCGTACTCTGCCGACTTTGTCTGTAGAACCGCCACAAAAATGATCATTAAAATCAGCAACCCCGCAGGCACGACCATTCCTTACAAATTAAAAACGCGTATCTCTGCGACACGGAGATCAACTGCACCCATAACTGCACAAATGTCGCGAGCAGATTTCATCCTTGAAAACTGATCTCGCGTTAAACAGAATTATCCCTGATTATCAGCACTTGGTATGAGGAGCCACTTAAAGGAAATTTCAGTGAAAACTATCGCGGGAACGTATCCACCTCGTCCGAGCGAAGCTCGAAGCGTCAGCGTGATGCGCAAGCCGCGACGAGCAAATTACGACAGCGCGGCGGAAACGGAAAAAGCGCAGCGGGCTGTCGGTCCGTCCGACGACGGTCGTATTCTTTCGCGTACAGCGCGCGACATCTTATAAATTTACACTTGCGTTACGATCCTGGGCAAAAAGGGGCCGCGAGGGGCCTGCTGTCCGCTCGGTACCCGCTACTTAAAAGGGTCAGATCGTGCTGCGTCGCTTAACGAACGCTGTCGAACATGCAGGAATAGCTTCATAGTTCCCGGTAAAAGTTTTTGCCGCCGCGTGTTCTTACCCGGTCGCGTAAGGACGGGTCCCGCGCGGCCGGTGGAAGAAGGACGGACCGATGGAAAAGGGTGGGAAAGAGAGACCGCGGGAAGAGAGACGAAGAGATTGCGAGAGAGACAGAGGGGTGGGAGAGAGAATAAGGAAACACCGGTGGCTCTCTCGATATATACCGGGGCAAAGAAAAATGTCCGAGGAACGACGAACCCCCGTGTCCGGTAAAAAGTCACGATCGGCCGATCGGCAACGAGTGCCGATGCTCGTTCATCGTGGCCGATCGTTGTTCCGCCGTTGGAAGTCGAATTGATTTGTTGGACGCCGCGCGGCTACCGCGCGCAAAAACTCGCCGGCCTGCGACTATACTCGCCGCGGAAAATCTCCGTTAACTAAGTCTCTCGACGGGCGAACTCGCTTTTACCGATCCCGACGATCGTTCGCGTTTCACGCTCGATCCCGATGTTCCGCGGTGTCTCGATTTTGATATTCCGCGGCGGATGTTTGATGGATCGGCCGCTTCTTAGGCGGTAGACGAAGCGGTGCCTCTCTCTCCCACTCTCTCTCTCCCCCTCTCTTTCTCTTTCTGCCTATCTCTCTCGTGCCGCGGAGATTCTCGATGAAAGGAGAGACGCGTGGCTGGATTCTTCCCGCGTAAAACACACGGACACGCTAATTGCATCCAGCGTTGATTGACGCGCGGCTTGGACCAGCTCTCGGATTCGACTCCGTTTTTCTCGGTTGCTATTTACCTACAGTTTTATAAGCCGCCTAAGTGGATTATCACAGGACCGCGGGTTTTACGATTTTTAATCAGTGTAATACGTTTTTTCCGCGAGTGTTTAATGTGGAACGGCTTCTATGCCGGGGATTAATTTATAATTCATCGAGGAGACCGCTGTGCTGCGGTCTACGGACCGGTTTAGATTGGCAATTTTCTGTTGAATGCACAAACATCCGGCGTTTGAAGACAGCGATCCTAAACAATCATTTTATGGATGCTCGGTTTCGAGCGTTTATAGAAATTGGATTAGAGCAACCGTTACTCCAGGTGTTCTCCAGTAAGTACTACGTAAAAATCGACCATTCATTTAGATGTCCGTGGCCTTAAATAAGTATCTTTTTGCGATTCTAATGCAGATTGTACGCTGTGGTTATCATAATTGTCGAAAACGTTTAATTACTCTTCGCAGATCGTTAGAGACGCTTTCTCGATTTGTTCACATTTATATCTTTTATGTCCTCTATTTCTTCTATTTTCCACATCTCGTTACATCTGTCATTATTTTCACTATCGCATTTCTTTCGTATTCCATGTCATCGTATTTATATTAAATGCTTTTCTACAACACTTATTATTATTATTATTCTTGATTCTTTCATGTTTTTCTAACTCTTTCATAATTACACTCGTACGATCGATTTTACATGGACTGGGTCATAAAGCGCCGTCTTGTACACGTATATAAATAAATTAGCGTCATACAGTTGTGTTATCATTATTACTGTATTATTGCACTATCGTTATATTGTCCCGTGAACGATAGGCGAGCTCGCACGCGTTGGCACAACAAGTAGAATTGGCAGGTCATGCACAGACGCGTCAACCAACTCCCATAGAACGGCCGCGTGCTCGCGGAATTTAGAACCCCATTAGGAAAAGCAGTTTCGTTAACTGAACTACTCTGGCACGAAAGAACGTTAAATGAGACGCAGCTAAACGCGCGAGGCGTAAAAAAGCGGACAGAAAAGGATTCTAATAACGGCTGGCGTGCACTAGTCCAACGTTTTACCTGTGAACGAGAGAGACAGCGCTCGGTCCGAGGATGAGTTTCAGCGTGCATCGAGAGGGAGCCTCGCGGCAGGTAGCGCGTTAATCACGGCGGCGATTTGACACCGGGGGACAAATTAAGCAGAAAATATGCGCGTTTCGATTCGCATCGACGGCGATTCGGTGCCGAGCGGGCGGACCGTGGACGCGAGCGAGTCGCCTCGAGTTCGCGCGAGCGTTTGCGAGCCGGGCCCGATGAAGCAGCGGGGAACAAGAAGCTGGCTAAAGCTCGGCGCGGCTAACAGGCGGACGAAACGATCGAAAACGAGGCGATCGGCGGTTCTCGGGACGGCCGGAACAAATCAAACAATATAATAAGCGCGTGGCAAGAAGAAGCGACGAGTTGCGAGAGAGGCATAAAAGAATCTGCGTGGCGATGCTCGTCCGCGTGGAATTTCCAGCGTATGATCATCGGTACCTCGGTAGGATAAGCGGACAGAGAAGAGAGAGAGAGAGAGAGAGAGAGAGAGAGAGACGGAGAGGGGGGGAGAGGAAGAGAAGGAAAAGACGGAGAGAAGAAGAAGAAGAAGAAGAAGGAGAAAGACGGAAAGAAAGGTAGAGAGAGGTAGAGAGGGAGGCCGTTGCCGCGTGCAAAAAGACCGAGGAAGGGATCAAAGGGGACCAAAAACAGCCGGGTCAGAAGATGAAGAAGAACGGGAGGAGGAAGAGGACGGAAAGGCGACGGAAGGAAACTCGTTTCTCGAAAAGAGACAACGGGGACCGGGAACCAGCCGTGGATGGCGAACCGACGGAGACCGAGATACCCGGCGAACAGAGAGGGACCGAGGAAAGGTGGGGAGGAACCGCGAAAACGAACTACACGGGCAAACAGGGATCAGAAAAGTGTACTGGCTTTAACGAAACGGTGAACACGAGCGACGAAGCGGTGGAGACGAGCTGTTTCGAGAAAGAGAGAAACGGTGGGGGTACATCGTCTCTGCCTGTGTGCGCGCGCGCGCATCCGCGCGTGTACGAGCGGCCGTATTTCAATCGCGAGAGGAAAGAGGACGGGCGACGAGATCCGAGGAAGAGAGGAAAGAGAGAGCCGAAAGTCGAATACCGGTGAAGGCGAGTGTAAGACAAGATATCCTACTCGACGGTGATAGTCGAAATGCGCGTAGAAGTAAGGCATGCGATCGGCGAGTACGGACAAGAAACGGAAAGAGAAACAGGAAAAGAAAGGGAGAGGGACGCGAGTGCAGAGAAAAGAAGGTGAGAAAAGGGGTAAAAAATCGAGAGAAAGGGGAAGCAGACGATGCAAGGAGGAAAGACGGAGGAAAGCCGGAGCAGAAGAGAGGAGAGCCTTCAATGATGTTGATCCGCGTGTAGTGAATATCCGGCTCTCTCCGTCCGTGTGCGGGGAGGCGAAACACGGGCCGCGAGTTTCAAGCTTTACTCCGTTGCTGCATGCACAGGGTGAAGCGAGAACGCTCTGCTCCGTTCTGGTCCGCTCTGGTCCGCGCCGGTGTGTCCGGCGGCGTTCTCGGTGTACGGTGTACACCGTGGTGGCGCGTTTGTGTGCGCGCGCGCGCGGGCGAGCAGGGCTACAAGAGCGAGGGCCCCGACTCTCCGCGGGAGAGTGTGTTGGGTGTCGGGTCGTAGACCACAGCAGAGTCAGCTCTCCGAGCGCCCAACCGGTCGGGCAACTTTTTAACGAGCTGCGGTTCTCTTCTCCGCGAAGAGAAGGAAAGCCGAGACCCTGGCCTGAACCGAGTTGAGCCATCCTCGGCTTCGAAATGCATGCATGCATGCATGCATGCATGTGCGCCATGTGATACCGAAGTGAACCACCGAGGACCGGCGAACGGAGACAGAGAGGAAGACAGACAGAGAGAGAGAGAGAGAGAGAGAGAGAGAGGGAGAGGGAGAGAGAGAGAGAGACCGGGAAGGAAAGAGGGAACCGAGCGAAGGGCGAGAGACGGAGAGAAGCGTAACAGCTCTTTGCCTCTTTGGCAAGAAAGAGCGAAGATCGATGAAGGGAGGCGGAGAGCGCCGAGAGACAGAGAAAGAAGTAGGCGGAGAGACTCGTTCTTTGGGTCCGCCATGGGCATGCGGTTATAGGGTTAAACGGCCCAAACTCCGTTTTGTCCGAGCCCTTCGAGTTCTCGTGGAATCGAACGCGGCCGATTACCTCGCCTATTTACGGCACTGCGCACCGGACCCACTCTCTCTCTCTCTCTCTCTCTCTCACTCTGTTTCTCTCGCTCTCGCACTCCCTCTCTCTCTCTCTCGCTCGTCCTCTTTCTCTCTGATCGAACTGTCGGCGTAACATAGGGCTTAACGCCGTCGGAGAATACCTGCACGAGGCATCCAGTCGTTTCAGCTACTCGACCGTGAGCCCGTGGCCAGCTTTGCTGCGTGCGGTAACGCCGTCGTTCTTGCTACCCACGAGAGTCAGCCCGGCTGTTCCTCTTTCTTCTCCTCTGCCTCCTGCCCCACACGCCTCTCGGCATCTCCGGCTCTTTCTCCTATCACAGCCACGATATCGATTCTTATTCGAAGCCCGATTTCGTGTAGTCGACATTGTGCATCCCCGGAGGGATACAGGATACAGGAAACCCGGACCCGTAGGTGGAATATCGTCTTTGAGCTCTCGAATCCGGAACGGGCGACCGATGCGCCGTGCATTTCCATCGGTTTCACGGAAATTGCTCCCCGTACACCCGAGATTCAAACGGAGCCGGGTTCCGAGGGCCGGGGATCCGGTTGGACGTTAAGTCGAAATTTCACACGGCTCGCTCTCTCTCTCTCTCTCTCTCTCTCTCTCTCTCTTGCTCGCTCGCTCGCTCTTTCGTGTGCGCGTATACACACGCGCCCGCTGGAAATTCCGTTGGACGTGGTTCGCGGATTATCGCTGGACGAGACGCGGATCGGAGCCGCGCGAAGCGGAACCGAGCGGAGCGGCGTGCCGGACGCGTGTTCGTCATTAATCCCGCGGCGCGCGCAGCCCCGCGAGATTATCGCGTGAAGTATTGGATGTAATATGCATACAAGCTGCAATTTTCCGTGAAGTATATCGCCCGCGTCGGTCCTAAGCGCTGTCGCTGTATCACTGTTATTACGCGATGCGAACGGAAGCATAGGCTAAACCCCGAGAAAGTGTACCCATATTTTTACGCCCCGGGTGAAAATGTTTCTATTCCGTCCGATCGGAGGAGAAGAATCACGTGCAGGCAACCTCAGTGCCTTGGATTTGTCACGGCTCTCGGTTATTTTACGAAGGGGCGAGATTTATCGTGGTAATGTCCTCTGATGAGAGAAGGGATAGCAAGGTGCATGGCGGTATCGTGTTCTCTCTCCTCGCAATGGTGTTTAATGACTAGGTTCTTATACGTTTATGATAATAATGAGTAGATCAAATTTAAAACAGTGAAAAAATTTAAGGAATTTCATGACACTGTTCTAATAAGTTCAAGTTGACAAAATAATTAAAAAACGAAGTACATGTCTGTTCAGTTCCTGCATTTCGTAGGCTGTTCTTATTTTAATTAAAGATCTACAGTCTACGATTGACAGTGTTAAAGGTGAATAGCTTGAGTAACAGAAGCATTGGATTTTCTAAAAAGTGCCAATCCCGTGTGCCAAACGATGATACCAGCGATGAATCATAATTCAAGTTCAGCCAACGTTTCAAGTATCAACTCTCCTTAGCATGCTACACGTACAGTGAAACTATAATGATCTACTTTAGCTAACGTTGAGTAGCGCGTCCAATAATGACCTAAAGCAAACCAGCATTTCTCCCACTCCTTCCTCAAACAGAGATCAGCGCGCTCTTTACAGTCTCGCCCATATACAGGTGAAGTAATTATTTGCACAGATTAGAAACCTATTTCTCGCGTTTGTCGACCGCGTGCACCGGCGGGACTCGGGAGCTAAAAGGCTTCCAACGGTAGCGAATTGAACCTAAACCAGCTGAACGTGACAAGCACAATGTCGCACCGTTTTCCCTTGCGTACACAACGCGGCCATATTTCCAGCCGGAATTACACTTGCCGAACGGTAGTCGCAAGGAGCAGCGGCACAGCATTCCAGCAGCCAGTCATCTTTCCGTCTGAATTTTTCCGCGATCCCATACATTATATTAATTAAAGCTAGACGGTGATGGTAAGAAGCGACGCCTGCATTCCACCGCCTAGCCTTTTCATCTTTCGAGGTGCGCGGAGCCGGGGTAGCGGCGCAGGAACGAACGAGGAGGAGAGCTGGTTCTCACGATCGCAAAATCGAGGATCGAAGTGGCCCGGCCACCGTGAGCGTCTCTGGCAGGCTTTGTGCCGCGGCTGGCGGCTCGTTTTCAGACTTTATTGAATCAGCGTAAGTCGAAGACCGGGGGCCCCGGTGGGGACTCCTCCGCGCGAACTTCTCGGGCCCGGCGTAATGCCGGCATTACTCTTCCGCGGGATTCCGCGCGGTTCGGAATTTCGAGACAACCGGCACGGCACGGCGCGCGGAGCGGTCCGCCTCGGCCGGATCCAGCCCGCGAGGAAGTCGAGAGACGTCGAGAGGGCCCCCGGTCGGTTCCTCTCGAGGCCACCGAGGAAGAGAGGCCAGCATCCCTCTCGGCAAGAAAGGCCCGAGAGGAGAGCCCGCCGCTGAATCTGCTCGTGGCATCTTCGCCGGTCCATGGAAACGCACGCGAGTCGCGAAATACCGACTCCTCCGTGGGGCTTACTCTCCCCTCGGTGCTTCATTAACAAAGGCTTGCCTTATAGGATATTCCATCTATTTACGACAGTCACGAACGGTCGGATCGTTAGTCTCGAGCGATTCCTTTTTGGATCCCGTTGCTCCGCGGAGCAGCAGACGGACTTTCACGTAACCTTTTTGCTCGGACGACACCGGCCCCGCGCAGCCCACGCGGACCGGGAAAACCTGCCCCGCGTGTCTCACGGAACCCGCAGGAAACTGTCGCAACTCCTGGCCGCCGGACAGCTGTTTGCTCCTTCGGCAATCTGTTTGCCGTAATATAGTTGCTATCAGCCGATTTACGGCCACTCGTAAATTAGTCACCGGAGCACCGGCTGATGTATCGCCGTAATCATCCGGCTCTTCCTAGCCGCGATATTTGGCTTCGAGTTTACGAGAAACATCAAAATAGAGAAATCACGGTTCCGCCGAACGAGGAGTTAAACTTGTTTGCACACTTATTCCCCCCCGTGCCTCGTCCAAGCCCCAATAAGAGAACACAAAATTCTTGGGAAGAGCGATGTGGTAATCTCTGTCCGGATAATTGCTTGTCACTTTCGCAGCAGGCAATCTTTTCATTAATTCTTCGACCACGGCATTGTTTGGGACGGCACGGAGCTGCCTGATTGTGCAATTTTTTCTCAAATATTGTACTCGACTGCTCCTTTGCTTTTTTAAATAAGAGGTCCGCTTGTGACTTAATTTTCGCCGCGGATGCGTTCTGTAGCGCACCTCGCAGAGAGACGAACACGACAGCTCTGTACGAAAGCTGTTGGGCCTCTGCCAACAAGATATAAATTTCACTACGTGTGCAAGCATCTATAAAATTTATTCATGGAGACTAGGACGCTCATAGTCATCCATGACTGAAATATTGCGCACCGTCACTGTCACATATAGTAGTAGGAATCAATACTTAAATAATCGATCCCGGTGGGATACCTACATTCGGACCCCAAAATCTGTTCGAACGTGTAACAGTATTTTCCACATGATCAAATAAAACTAGCATACTGTTGCTAATATTAGAAAACACCGCAAATGACAACCATTAATAAAATTTTCTCTAGAACAATTTCATACACCGATTTTGTATACAATATTTATTTTCGATGTTCGACATTTTGTCTTCTAAAAGAACGGTGCACCACATGAAATTACAATAAATGATTTTATAGCTATATAACAGCAATAAGTGGATTTTTCTCGCGGGGGTGGTGAACCGAGAAAGCGTCGGCGCATCGGAATTTCGGCGAGCGGTCTGCGTGCTCGCCCTCTCCCGAGCCCCCTCCGGCCGATTCATTTATCGGGAAGAAATTACCGGGGCCATTTTTCGTGCTTCGATCCCTTTAGCAACGGCCTCGGGATAATTATAATTATCCCGCTTGTTTGGTGGGCCGACCTCGGTGTACCTTCCAGCCGGCCGACAGCGTCCGAGACGTTTCGAGCCAGTTTCCGAAACGTTGAAAGTGAAATATTTTTCTTACCGGAGATCCGCTACAGCCAATCTGTTCGTCTACACGACGGATCGCGAGACAAATTACCCGGATCCATTTTTCAGCTCTGCACCCTCTTTCTCATATATTATGAGGATGCACTTTGCACATGCGCGATGCAAAATATTTTTCAACTATTATATATGTATAGCGTGTTTCATATTATATTGCAACGTAGAGAAAAAGATGAGTGATGACGATAAGTGGAGGGGGTGTGAAAAATGGAATAAATTAATTTTCAAATGAATTTCTACCATTATAAATTAGAAAATATGATGCATTTTGACCATAAACCATCAAACAGTATTCCTCTTCGAGAACAACGATAAAGATGCTGGGAAAGAGGTCGTCGTGTTAAAATCGATATTCTAATTACTTAATTATACAAATAATTATTGTTATTCATGAAAACTATTCTTCATTTTTTAGAACATATTCCAACTCAACAGCCTCAAAAATTTGAGAGTACCTGCCGATTTTCATTCGAATCCTACGAATTTATTACTTGCGGCCGCTATTTTGGGAGAAGCTGCAACTATGAGGCAGTACCTTCGGGTAATCATAATTACTCGGTTGTTCGCCGTGATTCTTTCCCCGCGGTTTTCATAATAACCGCGGCTAATTTCTCGAAACGGTGGCTCTCCCGCCTCGGCGCTCCTGACAGGCTAATCGAAAGCTTCGGCGGCGTCCGAGACGTCCGCGTCAAATGGCGGGCCGCGCGTCGTTTCGACGTCCCAGCCTATGATTACCGGCTCCTCCCTCCTCCGGGAACGAAGTATCGTTAACGCCGACGGAATTTCCGGCTGTTCGATTCATCAAACCGTACCGACCACCGTTTAGCCGGTGTCAAAACGCGGGATCGTTGATCCTGGATCGACCGTGATCCCGGATACGTGGATCGATATCGCGTCCTGTTGCTCCGCTTCGAGGAAAACCACCTTCGTTTGCGAACACTCTAACGGCGGTTTATCCGCGCCATTTTTCCGCGTTCAATCGTTTCTCCGACTTTATTATCGGATGCGACGGTAATCCGTACTCCTTACACGCGATTCCAGTATACAATGTTCTGCTCGTTTTCTTCCAACCCTTCCTCAATTCTAGGCGAACACTGTCATTATTGTTTCAGCTGCTCGAGCCGTATGAAAAATTCGCTGAGAAATTGCCAATACGGTAGAAATTGATTTATGAAATGATAACTGTATATGGAAATTGTTATGTTAACTCGTGTTTTAAGCGTTATATTATGCGGATAGTGGTACAGTGTTGCGGATCATCGACGACTGTAAAATGCGAGCAGGTGGATACCTCTTTGGACTGTGCATGTATGACACTGTATATACGAGTTGTCCAATACATGGTGAACTTCTATATGCACGAACCCTTAACTAGTAGGTTTGATAAAATTTATCTAACCATTCCTAAAGGACTCGAAGAACAATAACATTTATTGTGCCATTGTTGTCATAAAAATCGCAAGTAAGAAATGAAAATCAATTGCTCATACTTTGCATATCGATAATAGAGGGATCCAAATTCGATCGGATAGAAGTGTATTAGAAACAATCCTTGCTGTTTCACATTGATCACCACAGAGCAATAAATAATTCTCAACAGTCTCGCAGACCGGCAATAGTAATTACAGCGTTGAGAACAATTATGTTTCGAAGTTTTCTGTTACACCCTATATGCATTCTTGCAGAGGAAAGGGACCAGCCGCAGGAATGTCAACTGACGTACATCGAACTCGAAATAACAAACAAGGAACGAAGGTAAAATAAAATCGATTATCAGCGATATGGTGGCGAATGGTACAGGTTCGGCCGAAAGTATCTCGAAGCGGAGAAGATGGGAGAGAAAGAGTTGAAAAGGGGGGGTGGGGGAAGAGAGAGAGAGAGAGAGAGAGAGAGAGAGAGAGAGAGAGAGAATAAGAGAATGCTGCCGGTGGCCGGCGAGGATCGAGGGAACGCTGTGGTTCGGTTCCCCGGGTCGTCGAGTCGTGCGTTCTTCTACCTTCTTTTATTACGTATTTCAATCGAGTGTAGGTCAATTGACGATAATCACGAGCGGAGTTATACCAAGGCCGACCGATTGGAGGGTGAAAATGTAACGAGCGGGGAGGGGCGGGCGGGGGGGACCGACGGGTCCCAACGGTGCGCCAGGGGTGCCAGAGGGGTCAGCGGAGCGGGGCAGGGAGGGGCGAGAGGGGCCTGAGAAGGATGAAGGGCGAAAGAGAAGATGACGGAGGGCAGAGGGTTGTAATGAGAGGGTAGCGGAGTGCCGATAAATCCAGCGGGTCCCAGCATTTGTAAATTACAACCTGCCAATACTGATCCTCGGTAAATAAATGAGCCTGCCCCCACGCATGCATAGGTGCCGGCCCGTGATCCGGCCTCTGAGCAATACCGTGGATATCGCGGTGGCGGTTGATCGCGTTAAACCAACAGGAAGGCGGCCTTCCCCGCGATTTTGTGGCCCGGCCCTCCTCTCTCTCTCTCTCTCTTTTACTCTCTCTTCCCGACTCTGAGACTCCGATCGAAAAAATACTAGTCGAGAAATTTTGCTAACGATACCGTGAGTTTACTCTGCCAGCGGTATTCGATTCTAGAACACGATGTTTTATCTTCGCGATCTTTTTACTGAGAGGCAACAGATATTTTCGTATTTACGGTTTTTACAGACTTCCGGACATGCGATAAATTCAATTACTTTTAGGTGAGCGAAGAATAAAAATTTCAACAGCAAAGATATCAGTCAAATATCGGAGATCCAAAAGAATGTCTTTTTAGAAATTGGTATTTGATTGTAGATTTTGATATAGCGTACTCTTGTGGTTTTCTGGCTGGACGCTACAAAGTGTTGCAGAATTCTTGTGTATACTTCGGAGCATGCAGGCGGAACATATAGAAATTTCTGGTACGAGGAGAGATGGAAATTCAGACTGTAACAGATCCGAAAGAATGCCTAACACCTAAAGATATAACATGTCTTCTGAAAGTAATATTTGATTTTACAACGCATCTTTACTGTTGCTATTACCTGACGAGTACTATGAAAGTATTATAGGATCATACATGCGCAACATACAAAAATTTTTAGATTAAGAAAAACTTAAAATTCAGACCAAAAATATTGCCCAGAAAATTTGCACCTTCATGAAGTGGTATATCGATACTATCATACAATATCTATTTCTGTAATTTTTTAGCCAAAAGAATTAACATACTTCAGCGCGAGACCTTTTTTCCGCGTACTTCTGCCTACGTTCGAAAGACGTACACAAACGTTTGCTCGCTAGAAAAATCAACATCACAGACGCCGAGAGCAAAAAAACGACACAAATGATTTTTGATCAACCCGGCATAAAAATATTACCAAACAGCGTTACCTCTCTGGGGGAAAACAAATTGGTCTACACCTCCAAACGAAGCAAAAGCCGCGAACGTGACGCGGCCGGAGCGTTTTATCGGGCAGGTTAGAAAGCTCGGCGCGTCCGTCGCATAAAAACGCCGAAAACCTTCCAACAAAGAATCCATCGAATTTCGAATCGCTCGGCTTACGGATTAACTCCGAATGCAGCTTGCGCACAATGCGGAGACAAAGGGCTGCGGAATCGGCCCCGGCGCGCGCGGCGAAAACGTAAAAACCGACAACCGGCCGTTGTGTTCGAAGGATTCAATAACACTCGGCTGCCGATGTAAAACGCGGGTAGGACGATATTGTCGGTGCGTGTGGGTGAACGTCGAGGGTGAACGACGCGGGCAGAAAACGGAAGGAGGGACAAGGAGAGGAAGAATGCCGGAGGGAGAAGGGTGGGCAATGTGTGACCGGCGGCGAAATCGAAAATTGCTGAGCAAAACGAGGAGGTGGGGTGGGAGGGGGGGGGGGGGGGGGTGGCTGCTCGGAACGTAAATAAAATTCGGAACGTTACAAGCCCGACTAGAGGGAGTCGGGGAGGGGGAAAGTTAAACGAAAGCGACCGAGAAACACAGTCGTCGATAATGCGACGGGGGTTGCGAGGGCATCATATTGCACCGGGGACGGCGAGGGGGTGCGAGGCGGAAAGAAATGCGATTGCAGAGGCCCCCACTGCCTGTACGCACCTTTGCACACTTTAATTCCATTAAATACGCGGTCCGTAACGACGGGCCGCCATTCTTCAAGGCAATCTACGGGCCGGGGCCCGGATCCAGGGGCGGACTCCGGCTCGCCGAAACGGTTAGCAGATATTTAACTGAATATCGAACTCATTTGTATCACTTAACCGGGCCGCGGTATGAAGAATTTATTGCCGCGAATTAATCTAGCAGCACAATAGCGCGTAACGATATCGCGCCGCGTATCTGATCGGCGCCGTGGCGAGCACCGGCGAAATAAAACTATAAATTTATTAATCATGCCGTCGTCCGGTGTCCGTTCTCCTTCTCCCTCCTCCTCCATCCCTCTTTCTCTCTCTCTCTCTCTCTCTCTCTCCCCCTCCCCTCCCCCCCCCCCTCTCCCCCGCCCCCTCTCTCGCTCTCTCTCTCTCTCTCTCTCTCTCTCTCTCTCTCTCTCTCTCTCTCTCTCTCTCTCTCTCTCTCCCTCTCTCCGTCCCGTTTCTCTCTTTCTCTCGCGCGTTTTCTCGTGAAAAATATTCCGGACGGATTCCAGTTTCCCCCTCCGTGCCGCCGGTGGATCATCCGTCGAATTAATCGGCGAATCGTAACGGAATATCGAAACTATTGGAAATAGTCGAGTGTCGCAGATTTCGCGGCGGATCGCCAAGATCTGGGAAATCGTGGGCACGGCGAACCGTGGCAACGGTGGGACCTAGAGAATCAGTCACAGCCGGACAGGGAATTTAATTTACCGTTCTGCAGACGGTGAGAATGAGAAAGAGAGAGCGTGTGTATGCGTGTGACTGCTCGTGCAAGCGACCAACAGCGTTAGTGTATCGTTCGTCACGGATCATTATCGCGATCGGTGCTCGCAATTGCGCAACATTATTTGTCTTGATGCCGGATTTTTCTATTCCCGCGCGCGCGGATTAATGATACGATCGGAGACGGTTCAACGGCTGGCCCTACCACGCCGGATGTCTCACTCGAACGTATTACGGTGCACACGATCTAATCGATCGGCGCGTAAAGAATCGTCCGAACGATCCTATAAACTCCTCGGATAACGAGATCCCAGATCCTGATCGATCGCGTTCACGCGCTGAAATCGCTCGCGAAATTAGCGCTCGGACAGACTCAATGGCATACTTATTAACGGCCGCGGTACCCTCCAATTTAACGGAGTTCAGACGGTTCCATGCTTAAGCTTAACATCCCAAAAAGTGCGCGACGCGGTTCTTTTTCAATGTTAACCTTCAAATTTATAGCGGAAGAAGGTGAGCAAGGAAATACTACTTTCCGATGTATTTTCGGGCGAGGGGATTCCTTAATAACCCGTTTACGCGAACGATTTCTGCATAATTGTACTCGATGCTGAAGATCGGCCACGACGTAGCCCATTAAGTCAGAGCAGTTTCCCGAATCAACCGAAACTGCCTTGATCAGTTCTAAACCTGGTCAGACAATAACGTGATGCGTTTTATCGGAAACATTCTTCGATTCATTGAGCACAACGAAATTACTATTATGTTCATTATGGCAGAATACTCGCATTTTTTTATAAAGCTTCGCGTGATTTGCTTCAAATTTCAGAATATATGACGACGCATTTCAACATTAACCCTGAGCCTGATGATCTCTGAAAGTGACCAGCATGCGTTGCTTTACAAGAAATTATCATAATATAAGAATTTATTCAACCGTTTGTTAGAAAAGAATTTTTAGAGCTTCAACACTTTGGAAACAAAACATGGGAGACGTGCATGTCGTCCGTCACGTTCAGCGTTAAAAAAAGATTCCTGTCACACCACTACTCTCCTCGCCTAATCCTCGTTCCTGTTTTATTCCGAGTGATTACCTACGAAATTTAAGGTACCTAGAGAGATTTATATAAAGCGGCCAGCGATCAAATTTTTATTGGGCGCCACGCGTAGCCGGCAGAGCATTAGTGCCAACCAAATGGATCAGCGGAGCGATCTCGAAAACGCGGATTCGGTCGGGTCTAGGAGACGGCGTCCTGCCTGTAATCGATTGTAGGGAGCGATAGCGGCGAAGCAAAAGCGGGATATTAAAAGTTTCAATGGCACGGCTAACGAGGGCTTTAGCTCGGGCGTGCTAGCCATGGCGTGGCGGCGGCGGCGGCGGTTGCGGATCGAAAATTCGGCTGGAAGGGGCAGTTCGGCGATGGTCCAGCGATCGGAGACAATCCAAGGCTACCGAGCGTTCAAGGATCGGCTCCTCGGTGAACGAGAAGCGTGTCCCGTCGTCGGCCACCGTGAAAATTAACGGATTCTGCTGGCTCAGCGCACGAGCTTCCAAGAGAGGAGAAGTCGGGCCGAGGTCGGGCCGGGCCGGGCCCGGCGCTGTGTTCCGTTCCGGCGTGACTCACGAGCGCTCGTGAAAACCAGAGTCCGTTGCATAAGTTTCGCGCTGGAACATCTTAATTGATCGTAACCGGCGCGGCGCAGCGTCCCGAGACCGGGCCACGGGCCCCGATCGGTCCGTCGATGATGGTTCCGTCGCGTCGCCTCGCGTCGCCGCGTCGGGCCCAGCTTCTCCGCCGACGCGACCGCTCTTCTTCTTCTTCTTCTTCTTCTTCTTCCACCACCGGCCAAGTTTCCTGCCGCGATAATACTGCGAGTCGGTCGTTTAATAGCGCGTGAAACTTTGACAAGTTGACTGCTTTTAATAAGCACCTTCGCCGACGGTGAAACGACCGGTCGCGCGCCTCGCCCTGCACCGCGAAAATAATGTTTAACCGGTAGTTGAAAAGCTTGTTACGAGAACGAGGCGTTTCCGCTTTTTATTCTGCCAGCCGGTGAAGAATCGAAACGCGGATAAAGAGGCAAACAAACGCGAGGACGCGCAGGAAGTCGTCTGGATCGTTCGCTCCGCCCTCCAGCCGATAATTTTTCATCGATGACGGTTCGATCGCGCATCGCCTCGGTTCGGCTCGTTCCGATGCCAAGCAAGCCTGTACACGGACTCGACAAGTCTTCCTGTTGACCCTTTCGAGGCTGTCGACGAAGCATCCCGCGAAACGACTTCGCTGATACCACAATATCACTCGAGGACAGCGACTTTTCGAAAGTCCGTTCGCAGCAAGCAATATTCCTTCTTCGTCCGCGATTATGGCACATAAATTTTGCCACTGGTCTTTTCGTCTACGATCACCGTTACGCGCGAAGTCTATGATTGGCTTCATACGGATTAAGTTTTCTATTTTTTAAATATCACAATTTCTTCTTTTTACTAGTAACGCTGTTAAAAATTATTGAGAATATATTTCTCAGAGAATTCGACTGTGTATAGAAAATTTGGACTTTTCTTTTTTTCTTTTCTCTTTCCTTGTCTATTCAATGATTGGGGAAACATTTCAAGTAAGCGTTGCAGAGCCATACGCAGGTAAATAAAGAATAAAGGAATTATTATTTAACCGGGGAGGTAATAACAACCACTTTGCAATAGGCAGTGGTTTTCTCGTCAAATAACTTTTTCGTGTTCGATCTAATAGACGCCGGTTAGCGACTTAAACAAATTACGCCAGTGAAACAGACAATGCGTACAGACAATGAAGTCATTAAACACCTAACGGGCAAACATTATCCGTCACGTGTCTTCTTTATAGCCGCAGGAGATTATGTCAAGCTCAAAACGATACGCAATAGTGACACAAGATTGTATCAAAAATAACCAACGTATTCCAATCTGTTGCAATGTGAATAAACAAACGACGTGTTCACAACATCAAGAATAAGACGTGCAATTTCAATATCGCCACTGTGTCGGGTTTCGTCCACAAAGGGTTAATTCGTTTGAATGCCAGCTGATCCGAGCCCAAGTGCATTTGCGTCTCTCCAGAATCAATTTGCGGAAAGCTAAGAGATCTATCAATTATTCCCCGTCGACATCGAATTTCGAGCCCGAATCGAGTATAAGCGAATAACGAAGGACATCGCGAACGTAAAATCCGGCGTCGAGTTTTGTGGCTCGTTAATCGGCAGCTTGTTCGTTCGCCCGGTTTCGTGGATTTCTTTTGCCGTTCCCTCATCGTTCCACGAGGCCTCGTCGAGTTCGTTGTTAACTCCGACGTTAAACGAGGATATTATGCGGCGAAGGTGGCGAAGAAAACTCGAGACGCCGATGGGAATTCGAGATATTCCGAATGCGAGGGAAACGAGGGGGGAGAGGGAGGAGAGGCGAGTGGATGCTCTCCCGCGTTCTGCCAGATCGAAAAAGCATCGGGAGGAACCGAAGGCAATCTCGGGTTCAAAGACTCGGTGGGCGAGAGACGTATACTACCATGCGGAGCCCCGCTCGCTCGGCGACCACCCGAAAATTAACGACCTCGCGAACCGGCTAAGACTCGGTAAACGAAAACTGGCCAATTTTTTTCGGCCCGCTCGTTAAAGCCCCGTCCGCACCGGTCCTTTCGGCAAAGGGACGAGCGCCGGCGACGCGTGCGCGCGGCCACGGACCGAACAGGGGCGGATTCCGTTCCACCCTTCGGCGTTTTACGAGTCGCCCGAGTCCTGTGGTCCTTCGTTACCCCTAACGAGGAATTTCGTGACACCTGCGTCGTATTCCTGGAGCTATCAAAAAGAAAAGGACTCTATCAGCTACTCCGTGCGTCGGGTTCGGAGGGCCTACGGAATGCTTCCCGATCTTCGTGCAGGCTGACATACCATCATTAAACGAGGAATAGTCCAACATCTGCCATAAACGATTTAATAGAAGTATGACTGACAATGGACCTGGAAATGGAAATCGAGGAGGACCTTCCTCGTTGAATCGCAAAAATCTGCCAAACCGACGATTGAAATGCTTCGGCAGTTTTATAACTACACTGCGGATGCTAATACAAATTCTTCATTTTTATACATCAGTTAACAGGTATTCAAATTAAAGGAAAATTTGCTACCTCGATCAACAGCTTACCGGTTGCAAATAGAAATAAAAAATATCATTCTAAATTTTCAATTGGTACTTTCTTCTGTCTTATAAAAATCCGCGTGCACCATAGATGCGTAAATGTCCACCGTGTATTTATAATTTCTTTCTATTACCAAAAATTAAATAGAAGATGCAGAAATCAACGTTTCGGCATTACAGAAGAAATTCATACGGAACCGTGACGGACGCTTGAAGAAAATGATTTACAGAAATGCCACACTGACTTTACAAAAATAAAGAATAAAAGAAAAAGTATTTATTCCGATTTTTCAAAGTCAGGTGCACGCTTTGCGAACATCTCGCAGCTTAGAAGCGAAGAAAATGATCAGCCGATTCACAGAAAGGTGCCGAGAAAGTAAACCGAGCAGTTCCTAAACTCGCTGCCGGTGAAATAGACACGCTCCGTGCCGAGATTAGTTGCTCAGGTGCCAGATTATCCTCGTTAACCCCGGGACGACTGCTAGAATAATACATTTTACAATAAAATGGTGGATGCTAAGAGGCTGTGAAAACCGGCGAAGGGGGTAACGAGGGGATCGTTAGCTCGGATTAGAGCCGGCGACAGAGAAATCGAATGCCGAGAGGTCGAGTGGAACGGAGACAGGCGGGAGTAGGTGGAACAGGTAGAAGGAAGAGGCAACGCGAGCGAACGTGCCCGATGGAGGAAGATGAAATGAGGATGGTGGGCGAGAGACGGGGAACGGGGAGGGGGTTCTCGGACGCGGCGATCGTCTATAATCGAGTTGACCGTGAAATTTTCATTACACCTTTTCTGAGTTATGCATATAAATAAGGAAGGGAGCGGGTCGGTGCGCCGGGAGCGAAGAACGTGGCAATGCCTTTGTTAGCGGAAGGTTAATGGTGAGGGACCCCCGGGTATCTTACCACGCTGACAGCAGTCTCGTTAACGATTACGATAACTCCACGGCCTCCTCTGGGGATGCGTAGTTGGCTGCGAGCGATCGTCACGCCGGCTACGCCAAGGTAGTCCAGAATTCACGGACTGGTCAGGCTGCCGTCGAACGTGTCCATATACCTCTCGCGATCATAGAGCAACGGTGCTATATGTTCATCCCGTGGCTCCCTGTTCCATGGATTATCGAATAAGAGCCGATAGGATCTTGACCGAGCAACTCCTCTAGCCCCCGTTCGATTGTTCCCCGCGATAATGGTCAAGTAATGCGAGATATTTAAAGCTTTAATGGACGTTTAGCATGGTTTAGGAGTCGATAGTTTCTCGCCGAGTTGGTTAGCCCGAGCGTCTAACTAGGCGAGACGAGAACCTCGGCTACCGCGAGGATCAATTTCACCTCCTAATCAGTTTAGCCTAACGCGACTTCCAGATTTGTGAGAGCCAGGGATGAGCAGAAAGCATTGCAAAAAGTAATCGAATGACGAATACATTATCAAGTTGAAATTGTTCTAGAATGTTAAATATAATTAATTATAGTATTCGATGGTTATAGATATATAAAATATTTGTGTTCTGTTGCTTTATAGAATACCGTGTACTATAATACCACATATATTTATACTATAATCTATACTATCACCTAAGTTTTAACACTGAATATAGAATATGTTTCTGGATAAATATGTTTCATATTCTAAATCTTGCTACTACACTTCTTTCGATTAGTTTTTCTTTGCCCAGATTTTCATGATCTACGATTTACTATGAGTCGACCAATTGCTATGCCTTTGGCTTGTTTCCGGGCATTATTAATTTTTTATTCATCGACCAAAACATATTGTATGTTTTTATTAAAAAATAAACAATAAGAAAACAGAAATATTTAATACATTTTATTCGATAAATATAAAGTTAATTATGTCTGAAAAAAAAACAAAAAGGCACAGTAATTCGACAAACCATCATAATTGGTTCACTGTTTGACATACTGCACTTATTCCTTCGCAAACTAAATACACCTTGGAAATTAAAAACTGAGACAGAAGGTTCACAAGTTCCTCAAGGTAGAAATGCACCTAATCGTTCTACAAAGTTCAAATGCGCACCTTGCATATTTCTAATCCTCACAGGTTCCTTGAAGATTCATCCATATTCCGCTTCCAGGCACAGGAATATGCTGCATCCTCCATTCTGATTGTAACGTGTACTTCTTTGAAATGTGAAGATACAAACGAGGTACATTTTCTTGATCTAACGTACAAGAAGCTGTCGTCAATTAAATTTGAATTCACTGAATGAACTAAGATTTCCAGAATGCAAAAGAATTAAACTAATAGTCGGTATGGTAAAATTAAAGTTTTTATTTTTGGTTTCATTAATTAAATAGTTTCCCTAACTTTCCAACTTGTGGGATTTGATAGGTATTGTGGTAACTCGTGGCAACTCTGTACGAGAGTATTAATCCTAGAATTTTCCAAGCGACCAAAAGTACAGCCTCGGAAGAGCCATTTTCAAATTCAATCGACCACCGCCAAAAAGAACGCGTCCGCCGTTCTATAAGACACTCCAAGTTTTGCGAAACGCCGCTATTAAATGCAACACCGCTTGTTAGTCACCGGAGATAAAAATTTGGTGAGTCTGCTGGTGGCTGGAGCGGCGGGGCTGGAAAAGGGTAACTTCGATAAGGATTTATAACCGGTTTCCTCGCACTATTCCGTAGCCCATAGCCTCGGCCTCGGTCTCTGTCTGGCGTGTGGCTCGGGCAGACGCAGGCCGCTTCGCCGGTTACACGCGGAAAATGAGTTCTCGGGATCGCGCCTCTCCTCGGCAATAAATTTTCCACGGCGATTATCGATACCGCGCGATTATCCTCGTAACCCGCGCCGATAATAAACATTGCCGTAACGATCGTTGACGAGCGGCCGTCGAAAGCCGCGGTCGGAAGAGGGCGGGAAGCGAAGACGAGAAGGCGCGATGAGGACGAGATCTCGGTCCGCGCGCCGGTCGTCTTCGTTTTCGCGGGCTGCTACGGATTATTTGAATACCGGCATGCCCCGTCGCCGTCGCCGGCCGCCCCACCTCGCTCCGACGATCCGCGATTATATTTATTGGACGATTACCGTTAACCGGCTAACGTGATTCGAGTTTTATCTCTAACGCCGCCGATGTACCGGTCTTTCGTTTGATTTAATCGACGCGGTCCGCTGCTCGCGGCTCGTCTTTTTACGCGTAATTGAATATAAACCCGAGTGGAACGAGATACCGGCGGTGCTATATGCTGGAAGGGTACCTAATCGCCGATAAATAATTGATGGCTGTGTTTACTGTGATTACGTGTGTACACTTGCCTCGGAAAAATTCCCAGGCCACCACTTTCGCTGTTCGAATCCAATGTTCCTTTTTCCACGACATAAACGCGTCATTACTTTCGATTACAATCGTACACCGTTTTGGTCTATTTCCAGCTGGTTTGAATATATTTGTGTAATATTAATACGCGAAGGCTATTACGGCTGAAATTTTACCCCATGCCCACTTTATGTTTCTGAACGGTTGAACGACTCGCTAAGGCATGTTTTTCATGTTTTCCGGCTCTACGGACTATTAGCAGCGATACCATATCATAGCGGATCAGTTTCCTTTGGTATTTAGATAGAAATGTAACAACGCTAACTTGCAACTTCTGACCTTTTCACTTTTGTACTTCTTCCTTAACTTTCCCCCTATTTAACGTCAAAGACGATCGGAATTTAAGCGTCTACTGCTGGTCCGAATACTCCGAAATGTTTTTGCTTTACTCGAATTGTTATATTAGAATTTGTATTGCGTACTGTGGTTGAAATTCTTTATCTATTTTTAATAATTTTTAAATGGTTCGTTGAACGGTATCGGCGAAGTATTAATTCACGGTTCCGCCGATTTTTCTCCAAATAAACGCGCGAACGTCTGCGATTTAGCTGCCCCGAGGCAACGTTCCGGACGAGTTTGTTCACCCGAGGAGATCCGTGTTCGTTAAGTCATGCTCGGTATCTTTAAAAACCGAAACGAGGCGTTTCCCCTCGATGAAAATTCCGCTCCTGCGGCGCGCCGCACGAAATCTACGCTCCGAAAACCTCGTCTCTATTACCGAGACCGTCCGCTCGTTCTCACGCGGTCGAAATTAAAATTATTTCAGGGATACGGCGCGGCAACGGCAGCAGCAGCAGCAGCAGCAGCAGCTATCGTTACGAGCCATTGTTGCCTGGGGAACGGCAATAAACTCCGCGTAAAAAGCCGAGGAGACCTCATGCTCGGACGATAAGAATGTAGGACGAAACTAGCAGGTGATCGTCGTGGGCATTGCCTCTCTCGCTTGTTCGTGATTTCGTGCCGGTCTCGAAACAATAAACAACCTCTGGACTGCTCCCGAGGCACGAAGAAAAGTTAGGCCCGAGTGAAAGTGCACGGTATCCTAGTTCTAAACGTTCGACATCCTACTTCTCTCGTCGCCGCGATCCCCGGGTTTGCCGGTGCCTCGCCAGAGGTTTGGAAACTTTCGGTCGTGGAATTTCATTCGGCGCCACGGAAATCATATTTGCCTACTTGCGGTGCGCAGGAGAAAACGTTCATTTGCATCCGCGGCTTCTTAAACTTTACTAAAATGTTCCAGGAGGCCTTCGGTTTTCCTCCTTTGCGGCGGCAGGAATGCAAGCCGCGAATATTTAGTGTCATTTAGCGACATTTTTAGTGCCGTTTAGTTTAGATTATTATTCTTTCCCTGTTGGTTTCCTGACACGGAATAATTAGAGGACAGAAAAAATAAGATCGTTTAGGCGGTCTCTGTTCTCACAGATATTGGAGTATCTATTTCGTTTATTTTGAATACTTCAAATTAACGAGCGCAACATCGATCCAGGAATTGTCAACAAGGATCGGAGATTTTCGAAAAGAATTTAGTAGAACGAAAGATAGATGCACGAACAGCGTCCACTTCCCACAGACTCGTTTTCGAAAGCGACCCGAGATCCCCGAGAGGGACCTAAGACCCAAGACGCTATCAATCACAATAGTTGTCCACCCCGCTCCAATCACTCGCGGCTCATTATATTTATCTGCTCGGAACGAGAGGAACATTTATTACAACCGACAGGTTAAACAATCCCACAGGAAGAAAGGTGATAGTCCGTGCCCGAGACTTTGCTAGGCATGGTAGCAACCCTAATTGCGTATCTAAGCGAAGGAAGCCGAAATCGGCCTCCCACAGGAACCGCCGGCGGAGAGGCTACGCGATGCACAGGATGCCAAGGCGTTGGAACACCCACAGAAGTGTCCTCGTCGGACGGCGATTTCCAGCGTACGCGAAGCACATCCTCTCACGCGTGATCATCCGGCATGCATTAAGGTACCGTTGATGCTAATCTTCGGCGAACAATTACCCCGGCGGAACGACAGCCCGCCGAGAGTGTTTGCTTTGCTCACACGGGTGGCTCGCAACAATCTTGCGGTCATGAGAATTAGGTAACCGATCCCGTCGAGATACGTTCATTAAAAGACACTGGCTTAGGCGGGGCAGTGTCTACGGGGGACGATGCCCAAGCTGACTCGACGTTCTATGTTCATTTCATCCAATATGGTTCACGTTCGTATCGCCTTTACGCTTTGTTCGCTTCAATTCTAGTTCTGGATGGATCGTGGGACGAACTTTGCCCTGCTAGTTGATTCTCGAAAATCAGCTAGCGATCGCTCATAATAAAGCGACCGTGTTAAAAATATAATAAAACTAATGTAAAATTTGTTGGACCTTAGGCTCCTGCTTGATACAGGAACTCTTATCTTTTTCGTCTTTGAAAAAATACACTTAAGGGTACAATACACGATTCCTTTAATATCTTCAGCACATGGAACCTGGTTCTGTAAGGCAAGAGGAAAACTATTTAATTAAGCATTTTGTTATTTTTGTCAGAATGTACGCTTGTATGAAGCAATTTATACAGTCACAAGTTGTGAAACAAAATGTGTAGATTTGGTGATTGTAACTGGCATTAATGTCAAACTCTTTATTTTCCCTTGTCACTTCGCAACATTCCGGCCCCATTTTCCATATCTATGTTTCCCTTATCAAATCAAACATGCGAGAAGAGGTACCTCTTCGACATCAGAGGAGAAAAGCCGTGATTCCGACAAGAATTTACAACCCGTTTGCTTTCTGGTCCCTCTTACGGTGGTCCCCAATTTTTCTCAGTTTTCTCAGCGTCCGACAGCTATCTTATCGGTCCCGGCGTCCGCTATCAAAATCGAAGACCGGGCGGAATAAACGGCGCGTCCGAGGAGGTCCTTACCTGGGGACCGTCGCACGCATCAGTCTTTATCGAACCGGTGAGACGACGGTCGGAATCCGGTAGTTTCGTGCAGCATTGTGCGAAGAGGAGCATCGTCGGACCGCGCGTTTGATCGATTCGCCGTGCGGCGGTTAATGAGCTCGGGTGCCCGGTTTCCGTGGTCCCGTGGTCCCGATCCGAAACCGCCGGGAAAAAGGAGGAAACGGCGGGCCCCGATACGTGTCAGGCCCTCGATTGCGTAATCCGTGGACGCGTGACGCCGGTGTCTCCGGTCTCTGTCATCGCGTGCCTGGCTAGGCCGAACGCGGGATACACGCGTGCGTCCATGGGACCCGTTCGCATGTACAGGGTGGCCCGTGGATAAACGGGCCCGCTGGTTCGCAGTGTAACGCGACGAGTCGCAAGAAACCCGGTGTACTCCGCTTCAATACATTACGAGGCAATTTCCTCTGTTAGAAGCAATTGCCTCAGGTTTCACCGGGTGCCGTCAAAGAAATCCTATAAAACCATCCTGTAAAACCGCATCGCGATGAAGTCTCGTTGGAAGGGTCCATGGCGGCTTTATCCCCCGAACGTCCGGCGCGTTCATCAGGCGGAGAAGCGGACCTCTGCAGAACCGTCCTCGAAATCGCGGGGCCCCGACAACCGCCTGCTTCGCGAGAGGTGTGAACGCCATTATCGAGAATGAAAAGGGACGACGATAAAACCCGTAGGTTCGAATTATGGACGACTACGATTGTCTATCGGGTACCTGTCAGGCCCGACACCCCGTCAGCGATCGACCGGGGCCCTGTTTTTTTAAACGAGCCTGTCAGCCATTCGGAAACACCCTGTATACATCGGGACCGGGTTCAGTAGTTGATTAGATTTAAAAGAATGCCCCGTCACCTGCACCGTTGAAAGGAGACTAGGCCCAGAGCGGACTGGTGGGGAGTCCTTGGACTCGTGGAGAGGGAACGCGGGATGGTGGGAGCTGTGACGGAGAAAGGGAACAGCGGGAGAGAGAGAGTGAGACGGGGAAACGGGAGAACGGTGGGGAGGCGATCGTGAGCAACGAGGGGCCCGAGAGCATGAGGCCCCAGCGATCACTGACCGCTTTCGCCGATCCCAGCCGCCAGCTAGCCACCTTTCAGCGGCGCAGCCATCGGGGCATCCTCCTTCTTAAGGCTCATTCACATCGCGTCGCTAATCAAACCCGACAACGGGCAGGAAAAAAAGTGGCGCTGGTAGTTCGGTTCCACGAGAAATCATGGGAATTCGTTCTACCCGCCGATCGCCGAGCGGGTCCGTTGCGCAACGCCCACGGGCCCCCGAGAATTCGCCCCCTCCAAGTGGGCCTAGAGTCCACGAAATCCGGAGATTCTTGAGATCGCGACGTTGCTACGATTCTGGGGTCGCGTCGCGTCGCTTCGCGTTGCACCGCGTTGCAGCGGTATCGGCGGACGTAATTAAACCGCGCGCGCTTAGAAACTCGCAAATGAGCCTGGAAGGGAGGAACGGGTTTGCGACGTAACGAGGCAAGCCCGTGAACTTGGGCGGGTAGACTGCCGCCGCGGGTTTCACGTATTACGTGTAATTGAACGGCGTTCTCGACGCCAAGGTACATGGAATGCTGCGTGGATCAAGTGTAAGTTCAAGTATCGCCGTGTAACGTCCGGATAATGGCTTGTAACGCAACCTACGGTTGTTTAACAAATATCAGAAAATTTCGGACACCATCGGACACCTCGACTTATTGTTTTATCATTTACATCCTTATATTATCCGTAACGAAAGTGTCGCAAGTGTCGCGTTTCATGGCCCTCTATGACCTCTCGTTCGAATTCACCTAATAAAGAATACGAGTTCCATTGATTTCGTTCATGTTTATCGATTTTGAAAATATCGAGTGTGGACGTGTTCGAACCACGGGATGTGACACGAACAATTACTGTTGTGAAACGTGGTAACTTATTTTACACGTACAGTTCCTATTTTCGTAGCAGCGTTTGTTCAACCATTTGTAAGAATCTCGCGAGAATGAGTCGGCACAGGAAAAGGTTTCGATAAAAATTCTGCTCGAACAAAATGCCCGATAGGAAAGGCGCGGCTTCTAGGTCGACAGATATTTGCATTTTCGTTGAAGGAACTTAGCGCAGCTTTTAGGGATGCAGATTAATTGGCGGAGCGAGCGGCTCGCGAGCCTCGTCTGGTTTAATTCGCAGCTGCTCCGTGAGGACAATTCGGCTCGGGATCACGGACCGCTCCAGACAATCATCTCCGTGGAAGCGCACGACTTTTTCCGGGAAGAACAAGGGAATTCTGTATAATGAGGAAGAATTGTGAGAAAGGACCCGAGGCGATCGAGGCAGTTAACTGGTTGCAGTCTCGCTTTACGGCGAGTGATATATGGTTAATTCGCGAAACACCGCGCGCACTCGGGCAATAACGTTACCGCCGCTCATTGACGACTAAAACGCAGACTATAGGCAATTACTATGGCGTGAGGGAACGCGTGGAAAGGTGAAATATTATACCGATTTATGCCCACGGCCTTGGCAAAGATCTCGTAATAAGGATCAATGGGCTCGCGAGATAAAATACGCTTCTCGCGAGATACACTTCCACGCCGCGGTTTATTCTCTCGAACGGCTATTAATGACATAGAATACCATCCGTTATTTAGTTGCCCTCACCATTGGAGCCGCGGTCACGTCTGCAATTATAAATCGATTCGATGGGCCAACGGTTCTTGCGAGAAATGTAAATACCGTTTAAAGACAATCGTGAGATCATCGATCGAGCCGGAGGCTAGCCGATCGCAATGAGCCACTTTCTCCCGAGTATTGATTTCTGTCGCTTTAATGCGGAAACGAACTATCGTAGTGATCACGACAAGATACAGGAAAGGTAACTGTCTCGTTAGACCTGCGGCAGACATTTCACGATATTTTGTCTTGGAAAATAGATTGGCCTGTCTGGAAATTTGTACAAATCAACGGTACTTGTTACTGCAATTGTTCTACCTTCGAACAGTACTTTCAAAATTTACTTTTACAATATTTTTATAAGAACATGTTAAGAAAGTATATATACCGATGGAATAATTCGAAGCAAAGTCACTGTCTTTTATAAACAATTTAATACATAAATTTAATAGAAAAATCTAACGATCGAACAATTTAATTAAAAAATTCTTAGTTGGCAATCTTTTTGACAAACATATTTAAGTTGATTTCTACTTAAATTTGTCACTTTTTCCAAGATATTTCAAATTACTCGTTCTAGACGCATTGATTTTTCAATTAGCTGTTACAAGTGTATGTGTGTGAAAAGTGTATAAGTTACTGTAATTATACTGCATATGTTCAATTTTCTTCATAACTTGTTTAAGTACAACACTATTAGTAAGTATATAATTTAATAATGAGTATCAACGTATATATGGTTTTTAATCTGTTAGCTGTTTTCGCCGAGCATATGAAGGAATGGCAATGCTTGTTGTGACAAGTATACTCGTCAAAAACTAGTTAAACGTCTAGCTAGTTAAATATCAGAAACTAGCTGATCAAGCAACGATATTTACACTCGTGGTGCAAACGGAACCGAACCCCGTCGTTCGAGTGTTAAAACAACGTTAAGAAAAATAATGTACTCGGATTCGGCGGAAAAATGAAAGCCACGAAAGACAAATGACGTTTAATTAAGAGTCATGCTCGCAGAAATTCCGAGGAGGCAGTACGAGCCAGGAAAAAAGTTGCGCAGATGAATCAGTAGACGAGGAGCTAAATGAGACGTGCGCAGGGGCCCCGGTCGGAATTGGAACGAATCAGAGTTGACGACGAGGCGCGGGCCAGCATTCATTTTACTAATGATACTTTTATTGGGCCGATGAAAATGATGTATCCTCCTATTTGAATTTCGATGAGTAAATCAAGGCGGTCCGGCCGGGGGACGCGGCGGAGAGGACGGCCTGCCAATGCGGACCCCTACTTTGGCCAGGTAAAGGTAACAAATCACTTTTCAACGACGGGAGATGGAACTACCGAGCACTGTTTTCTGAAAGGAGGCGGACTCCTCTCTCTCTCTCTCTCTCTCTCTCTCTCTCTCTTTCTCTGTGGGGAACCACTTGACGTGTCCCAACACACCGCTCCTGACACAATGCGTCCGATCGTTTTACACTCAATGGGACGAGAACGCGCGAATCCCAAACAGACCATAAAGCTAATAATGACGGGGCGAAAAACCGGAAGAGGGCACCGGCCAAGGAAACCGGCGGATTTTCAAGTCGCCGCCTTTTCAAAGTCGAAAGGGGTTCGCGCGTGGGTGTTCGGTGACTTTTGCTTTCCAACTTTTCCAGCTAATTATCCCGCGCGCGATCCCGCGATAGCGAAAAGTTTCCTAGTACTCGTCGGTGGCGTAACGAGCGTGTAATCTCGCGATAAAAATAATTCAAGCCAGCGCGGCTCGAGATTATCGGTCCCCACTTTTATCCCTCCGTCCTTCTCGACGCCGTCGCATTCGCCGCCGCCGCCTCCTCCTCTCGGGTATTCAATTCTGCGAAAATCCGCGAGGATCCGTTGAAAAGAACAATGTGCGTCCCGTGTAACATCAGATACACGGGCCCTCGTGTAGATTATAAATCGACGGGAAGCTGGCGAGAGAAAGGGTACACGGGAGAGGAGAGGCAACGAACAAGACAGAGAGGAGGAGATTGGGGGAAAAAGAAGAAAAAATGAGAGGAACGGCTAGTTGCAAAATACTAGCCGGGGACTCGCGACAACTGGAATGCGAATGGGAACGGGATTCGCACAAAGGCATTGAGCAAACATTCTTTTTCGAGGTTTCATTCTTCGTGACAGAATCGTAGAAACGATGTGAGAACAGATGACGGTGAGGCAAGGTTTCACGGACGAATCGAACGGCAATACGGCAAAAGGGACAGAGAGGGGCCGAGAGGGATACCAGGGGGGGGGGGGCTGGCAGAGGAAGAGAGACCGAGAGAACCAGCCAGAGAGCCGTGGAACACGAGATGCGGGGGGTGTAAGCGCGCGAGAGAGGAGAGAGAGAGGAGAGAGAAGAAATGCGAGGGACCGAGAGGGGACCCGAGGAGAAAGGGGGACGCAGACACGGGAGGAACGGGTGAAAAGAGGACGAGGAGAGGAACGGTGGAAGGGTACGAGGAAGAAGGAGAGTAGAACGTGGTGGATGGAGGCTGCAGATGCTGAGGAGCCACTGTAAGGGCCCGGAGAGTGTACCTGTCTTGTTTTTATAGGCTTGCCAGAACGTCGGGCCCCGGCTACGGAGGACGACGACGACGAACGAGAGAAGGCCGGACTGGTGGGGGAAGGAAGGACGGCTGGGACGGGCGGAGGGGCCGGGAGAGTGGCGGCACAGGGTGGGCGGAGGGGCGAGGGTAGCGGTGCCAGTTCGGGCCTTACAACTTGCCAACCAGTCCTCGGAGAACCGTGGGTCTTACCGGAGCCGTATATACGTGTATTGTCGCCCGTGACTTTTCGTCGTTCTCGGGATTTTTCTCGCTGGCTGTACACTCGTACCCATATACGTATCGATAATCTCCGGAGAGGTCGGTGAACCTGGTCGCTCGCGGTCGCGGTCGCACAAGCTCTCTCCTCGTCGTCCTCGTCGTCTTCGTCGTCCTCGCCGTTCTCGCCGTTCGGTTCCAGCCGACCGACGACCGTGTTCAGGAGGTACGGTCCTGAGGATGAAATCTCCAGGAGATTATAGAGCTTAGCGGCAAGAGAGACGTAACGGGAGAGGGAGGAAGAGAGGAGAGAAAGAAAGAGAGAGAGAGAGGGAGAGAGTAAGAGATCGGTAAAGCAGGATCGGGCGAAACGTAACCGCGGCTCGGATCGTTACGCCGATGGGAGCCGAACCCTCCGCGGATGCCGAGGGGATCGTGTGGTAGTGACATGGACGACGTGAGGTAAAAAGATCGCCGTGGGTCCCAGGATTTAAATGGATCGTGGCCGGTCTTCGCGACAGATAGGACTCGTAATCGCTGGAGGAACCGCGATTGTCGAACGGGATTTGATGGAAGATTGAGAAAACGAGAACGAGAGAGAGAGAGTGTGTGTGTGCGCGCGAGCGAGAGAGAAGAGAGAGAGGGCGGAAAGATGCGGGGCAGTCCTGCGTTCTTCGCCATATTGCTGGGCACGATATTCGGTGTCCTCGGCGCGTCCCTCAGCAAGGCGCTGAGGTACAAGGCGCCGGACGAGTGCAAGTGGGTAGCGACCGGCGACACCGAAGACGACGTGTCGCTGGTCTGCAGACTGAGGACCATCAATAGCGAGCTGGAGAACACGAATTTCAGCGTGATCCAGCCTCAACACACGGTCCGGTTGCGGCTCGAATGCAGCGACGGGTTGTTTTATCAGAGTTCCCTGAGCGCCGGCAGCTTTCGACCTTTGGTCGAGCTCAGGGAACTGGTGATCGAGTACTGCAAGATCGGCAATCTGTCCGACGATGCGTTCAAGGGACTCAAAGAGCTGCGCAATCTGACCGTCAGGACGCACAACACCGACTGGTCAGCGATGGCGCTGGACGTGTCCGCTGGCGCGTTCACCGACGAGCTCAGGCAGCTCGAGAAGCTCGACTTAGGGGAGAACAACATGTGGAGCATCCCGGAGGGCGCGCTGTGCCCTCTGATGAACCTCGAGATCCTGAACTTGACGCGGAATAGGTTGCGCGAGGTGACCAGCTTTCGGTTCAACGGGGCAGCCAGGTGTCTGTCGAACCTGAAGGAGCTGGACCTGAGCAACAACAGCATCGAGTCTCTGCCAAGCGCCGCGTTCTCCGGATTGACCCGACTGCACAGCTTGGATATCCGGTGCAACGCCATCAGCTTCATGGCGGACCGCGCGTTCGAGGGCCTCTCCTCGTTAGCCATTTTGAGGCTCGCGGACAATCGACTCGCCAGCCTGCCGCCCGAGCTGTTCAGCGACGCCAGGAGCATACAGGAGATTCACTTAAGGAACAATACGTTGAACGTGTTGCCGCCCGGATTGTTCAGTGAACTGACGCAGTTGTTGGTGCTCGATCTGTCTCATAACGAGTTGACCGCCGAGTGGGTGAACGCGGCTACATTCGGCGGTCTGGTGCGGCTAGTGGTGTTGGACCTATCGAATAATCGTATCGGTCGATTAGACCCGACGGTGTTCCGCGACCTCTACAGCCTGCAGATCCTCCGGCTGCAGGAGAATCTGCTGGAGAGCCTGCCGGAGAACACGTTCTCCGCGCTCTATAATCTACACACGTTGCTGCTCAGCGATAATCTGCTGACTGTTATCGACGCGACCACGCTCAGCGGACTCTACGTTCTGAATCTGCTTTCCCTGGACAACAACCGGCTCCACACGATCCATCCGAGCTCCCTGAGAAACGCCTCGTCCCTCCAGGAGTTCCACCTGAACCGCAACCAGCTCAAGTCGGTGCCGGACGCGCTGAAAGCCACTCCCCTACTGCGAACCCTCGACCTCGGCGAGAACCTCATTTCGGAGATACCGACCGGCACGTTCGACCACGTGGCGCAGCTATACGGGCTCCGGTTGACCGAAAATCACATCGGCAACCTGACCAAGGGCGTGTTCGATCGTATCAAGGAGCTGAAGATATTGAATCTCGCGATGAACCGGATTCAGTACATCGAACCCGGCACGTTCGACGAGAACCTGAACCTGCAGGCGATCCGGCTCGACGGGAATCAACTGACGGACATTGCCGGCTTGTTCACCAATCTACCGAACTTGGTCTGGCTAAACGTCAGCGACAACAAGCTGAAATGGTTCGACTACGCGATGATACCGACCCGACTACAGTGGCTGGACATACACTCGAACGAGATCAGAGAGTTGGGAAACTATTTCGAGATCGAGAGCCAGCTGCAGCTGAACACGTTCGACGCCAGCGACAACAAGCTCGCCGAGATCACCGGGAACGCGATCCCGATGAGCGTCGAGAGACTCTATCTGAACGACAACCAGATTTCGAAGGTGCAGAGCTACTCGTTCTTCAAGAAGCCGAACCTGACGCGCGTCGACCTCAAGGGGAACCATATTCGCAACTTGGAGCCGTACGCGTTGAGGATCAGCGCGGTCGCGGCCGACAAGCCTCTACCCGAGTTCTACATAGGAGACAATCAGTACCTGTGCGACTGCACCATGGAATGGTTGCAGCGGGTCAACAGGCAGAACCAGAGCAGAGTGCAGCCCCGAGTAATGGACCTCGAGAGCATCTACTGCGAGCTGCTCTACGATCGCGAGCACGCGTTCGTGCCTCTGGTCGAGGCGTCTCACTCGCAGTTCCTCTGCAAGTACGACACCCACTGTTTCGCGCTGTGCCACTGCTGCGACTTCGACGCCTGCGACTGCGAGATGACGTGCCCGTTGAACTGCACGTGCTACCACGACCAATCGTGGTCGGCGAACGTGGTCGACTGCTCGAACGGCGGCCACGTGAACAAGCTACCCGAGCAGATCCCGATGGACGCGACGCGGCTCTATTTGGACGGGAACGACCTGCGGGTCGTGTCCAGTCACGCTTTCATCGGCCGCAAGAAGCTCAAGGTTCTGTTCCTGAATTCCTCGAACATCGAGATCGTGCAGAACCGGTCGTTCAACGGTCTGCGGGACCTGGAGGACCTTCATCTGCAGGACAACAGGATCCGCGAGCTGAAGGGACACGAGTTCGAGGGGCTGGACGCGCTCAGGCAGCTCTACCTGCATCGGAACAGGATCGTATCCGTCGGCAACGACACGTTCGCGTCCCTGAGATCGCTCAGGGTGCTCCGGCTCGAGAACAATCGACTGACCACGCTGGCAGTCTGGACCCTGCCATCCGCCATCGAGATCAGTTTGTCCGGGAACCCGTGGTCCTGCGAGTGCGACTATCTGCAGAGTTACCGCGAGTGGATCCGCGAGCCGAGTGTCCGCGTGACGGACGCGTCCGCGCTGCGGTGCGTGTACAACGTGACAGAGTTCGAAGCGTTCGGTGACGAGGTGTTCGCGGATAACGAGTTCGGATTCCTGGTGACAGCAGGGGATCGCGAGAGGAGCAACGAGACCGCGGTGTGCTCGGGCGCGGCCAGCATCGACAACGACGTGCACCGGAACTACACCAAGACGATCATCGAGAAACAGGTCCTGCAGGACTATCTGCCGTTGGTAGTGGCCACCTTGGTGGGCTCTCTGCTCGTGGTGCTTATCTGCATGCTAGCGTTCGTGTTCAGGCAGGAACTTCGAGTCTGGTTCCACTCGAGGTTCGGCGTCAGGATATTCTACAGGAACCACGAGGTCGACAGGGACGACCGCGACAAGCTGTTCGACGCGTTCGTTAGTTATAGCTCGAAGGACGAGGCTTTCGTCTCCGAGGAGCTGGCTCCAGTCTTGGAGATGGGAAACCCGTCGTACAAGCTGTGCCTGCACTACAGGGACTTTCCGGTCGGCAGCTTTATCGCGGACACCATCGTGCAGGCGGTCGAGTCCTCGAGGAGGACGATCATGGTGCTCTCGGAGAACTTCATCAAGTCCGAGTGGTGCAGATTCGATTTCAAAAGCGCGCACCACCAGGTGCTGCGCGATAGAAGGCGTAGGCTGATCCTGGTGCTGGTGGGCGACGTCCACCAGCGGGACCTCGACCCGGACATCAGGCTCTACCTGAAGACCAACACCTACTTGCAGTGGGGCGACAAGCTGTTCTGGGAGAAGCTGCGGTTCGCGTTGCCCGACGTGCCCAACAACCAGAGGACTACGCAGAGGACGAGGCAGCCGCCGCCGGTCCGACGGCAGCACAACAACAGGACATCGAACGGCTCGCGCACCGTCTCCGTGCACATATGAAGTGGCTCCTGTTGTCCTGTGCGTTTTACCTGTGCCTGTGCGTCGTAGCCGTCAGTCCGCTCGTCCGCTCGTTCGTTCGTTCGTTCGTTCGTCGCGTTCGTCCATGTGTGCCTGTGCGCGCGTGTGTATCTCTTGGTGCAAATGATTGTGCACGGTTGTTCACGGAGTTTCGTTCCGTTTCGGAGTGGGCGTCGCCGCGGATCTCGACCGAGACCAGACACAGAGAGAAACAGCGCGAGCGGACGCTTGCCACCCAGCGTTGGCTACCCCGGTTACACAGTGCATTTCTACTGCGGTGCAATACGTGGCAGACGGATAGAGAGTGTAAATATAACAGCGAGGATTTCTATATATGTACATGTAGATTCGGAAGTGTACGAGAGCGCGCCGGAGCAGTGTTGTAAATAGATCCGTGAGATGGGAGTGAATATATGTATATGTATATTTAAGGTGCTTCCTCGTGAGAAAACCGGATACACACGAGACACGGCGGTCCCGGTGTTCTGTATATTACCCAGCGAGTCAGTGAGTCGATAGATAGCTTAAAAAGTCGTTGTAAATAGAAACCGCGTGCCGCGTTCGGTCTTTCGCACGAGACTGTTCCGCGGATCGTCCCCCGAGTTCTCTTTCTACGGATCTAGAGTGCGCGGAAATTAAGAATTCGTCTCTCTGTCCTTCTCGCTCGTCGGACGAGGAGGACAGAGGGAATGGGAAATATATATATATATAAATATATATATATATACATTTTATATGTATATGTATATGCGGCCCCGTACTTCGGCACGCTCGCCGTGTGCCATTTGTTTCTTCTTTCTCAGTTTCGCGAATCCTTCTTTTGCCTTTTTAAATAAGCCCTCGCCATACCGCGGGAAAGAGAGTGAGAACGAGCGAACCCGGCCTCGAGGAATCGAGAACCAGTTGTCCGGCGGCGGTGCTTGTCGTTGTCGTTGCTCGGTACACTGCGAGAGGAACGCGACAGAACGCTCGGCAACGGCGAACACGGTTCCGCGAGTCGAAGCGAGTCAGAGCGGGTCCACACGAGAATTCCTCGAGGGCCGAGTCGTGCGCACCCGTCGACGGGCGTCGGGGCAACCGATCGCAAGCTGACAGTGATACCACTTCCTAATCGTAGCTATCAATGTGTATTTAATTGTATCGGGCCGGCCAAACAGTCTCCTCGGTCGTTCTACCACGTTGCTTTGTATTATAACACTTGCCGACAGATTGTCAAATAAATTGGTACCCAAGGATCGGTGAAAGTTTAACGGAGACCGCATTGTTTAACCCTTGCGCACTGTTCACATCGTTCACATATTTGTCTCTCTTAGAAGCTCTTGTTTGGAATTTTACTTTAATGTTAGAAGCACCGAACAGTCAAAGATATTCATTTGTTCGGATTTCCTATAAATTGCAATATGCTAGACAACGAATACATTTATTTAGCAATTTCGTTTAAAAGATATGCTTTCGTCGTTGCAGTATTTGCAACATAAAAATAATAAAACGAGACATTTGGATACATTCAACGGTTTTCACACGCGTTATCTATGCCGTACGATGACAATAAAAAGTGAGGGTGCTCTATGGTCGCATTGACGATGATGCGTGCGATCGAACTTAATTTAGCTACGAAGCAAACGAGGTGACTTTTTGGCCGACCAAATACTTAGAGGCCGGCAAGCGACGGATCTTCGGATTCAGGCTCTTCGTCGCTGTCGTGACCAATTTGTAAAGTATTATAATGCGTGCGTCTATGGTCTATTTCTCGAAGAGAGGCACCCGAGATTCGCAGAACGTCTCATCAACCAACGAAAGCAATTATAGTCATCACCGGTCTCTAATGCACTCAGAATCTTTTTCTCGGTTCTGCAAGCGTGTAATATATTCGCATAAAGATCTGTGCAATGTAATCATGAGACGATCGGCGCGTCTCGGGTCTCTAGTTTCGAGAGGCAGACTATAATTCTTATTTATTTCGTCCCGGTACGTTGACAGGGACGTTGCCGCGTGACTCGCGATTCCACGTGGTTCGAACACTTTCACACAACACACACACACACACGCACACGCAGATTCACACACTCTGTTTTCACGATTGTTTTCCGTGTGTATACGAATTCGGCGGTCCCGCTCCCGTTTCTTGCCACAGCGAACAAATAATCGCGCGATCACGTCGACGGGCGCAGAGAAAATTTGCGGCATCGCGCGGCCTCTACCGTCCCGTGCTCTCTCCGTCTCTCTATCTCTCACCAACCCCGCACCGCAACCGGTGTGAACGATGAATCAAAAGTTCACGTGCAATTCCGGCACACCCAGTCCCCCCCTCGCTCTGTTTTAGCCGCGACCGTCGAATTCGGAATGCTTGTCACGCAGGGAAACTAAAGTACCGCTATAAATAATTGAAATATAATGTACAAACGTGGAACAATTCTACCCTTTAGCTTTCCTCGCAAGTGGCTATTCATGTTTTCGCAAGACCCACTCCCCCGACACAACGTGAAAGATATTATTAGAATAAACATCTGTGACTGAAACAATAAAATGCTCTATTTTTATGTTTTTTAACACCCATGACTCTTCTTCTTTTTCTTCATCTTCGTCGTCGTTGTCATCGTCGTCATCGTCGTCATCGTCGTCGTCGTCGTCGGTGTCGCAATACCCGATCCGTTCTACGCCGATAAATTTGCCATCGATCACGCGAAATTGCGTTTCCGCGAGCTACAGGTGATCGACGATGTCGGATATGCGATGATTTTCATTTCGTCGTTCGCATACTTAAAACAACGAACGCTGTCGCGATAAGTGTCGAAGTAGCTAAAAGCGCTAAGTAATTTTGTTTTACCAATTATCGAGCCAAAATGGGTGATCAAAATTTCAGAAAATATCTAATCCGTTGATATGATGAATTTGACTCATGATGGAGATTTTTAGCCTGATGAGTATGAATATTACTTTTTTTTTTTTTTAATCGGAATAAAATTCTGTTCTCTTGTCATTAATATTTCCAAGAAATTATTGCGATTTTAAAAAAGCTAATCATTGTAACTATGAAGAAAATGTTATAGGGGTTCATACATCTGATCACTAGTGTACAAGTAAAATAGAATTCAGTGTACTCGAAGCTACATGTAAAATACAGTCACACGAAAATGTTCACCTTATGACACGGATAATATAGCTATCACGTGTGAAGAAAACATTTTGTTCCATATAAATCCAACGAAAGCAAGAATTTAACAGATTCGTTATGTAGTTACGATTAATTAAACTAGAGAGATCTTAAAGGTCAAATTAATTAAAAATCTTTAAAGATTACTGATCACTGTCAAAATCGTCCAAAGTTACATTAAAACGTCTTCTTTCCGGTGTAATGAATTATTCATTTGGTGTCGCACGAGAAATTGTGTTATATGAAAACTTTTTCATGTGTTATACGCGAGTTTACTGTACCACTTCTTCCTCCCAATATAAAATCTTTAGAACACCCAGTAAATCGATAAAAAAATGAACCAGCTCAGAAGAAAATGATCGAGTGAAAAATCGTCGAGCAAGAAATTAATCGCAGTCGACGATGAAAGTGTACAACGCTTTTCAGAAACGCAGAAAAACTGTACGAGGAAGGTAGAACGCGTGAAATTCGTTGCCGAGCGTGGAAGCGTACGCCGAAAATCCGCTAGCGGAGTGCCGAGGCTACGAAAGTATGCAAACTTCTGTGTCGCCTCGCCGGCTGCCTTTCACGTGGAATCTCGACGCGAGACAATACCTTATGCTAATCGAGTCACGTCTGTTTACATTGTCATCACGTTTCGTTACCGTTACATCGACGGAATAAGTAATGCCCGGGCTCATTGTAATAGAAATCAGATAGTTTGGTGGAAGACGGTCGCGTCGCCGAGCGGAGCCCTCCTCGCGCGGGTTCCCCGACTTTGATCGTTCCCGTCGCTGCAACAACGTTATTTGCGAGGGGCGGTGCCAAACGGAAGTTGTCGCCTGCGAATTTCAATCCGCTGTCATTTTCCCACCGTTTAGCGGGTCGGAAGTAATTGAACCACGGTTTCGTCCGCGAAACACACTGTATCAAGTGGCTATACAAAGTCTGACAATCGTAAACGTCCATAGTTTATTTGTATAGAGGTTCCAGGTTGTTGTTAACCCATCGTTGAAGTTTTCGAGCAGAGGCCGACTTGCGATAGAGACGTGATTCTTCTAAAAAATTATGGAGGAGTAATCGCGAGTGAAAGATGAATTGCTGTTGCTGGATCCTTTGTTAATATTATTCTTTGAAAAGCAATTTTCGTATAGAACTGTATGCAATTATCGCGTTGATAACGTTCCTTATACGACATGTGTCTTGATTCAATAACATTCTTTAGATAAAAAGAGAGGTTTATGACCAGATTGTAAAACCCTTGTGTGGATTTATACTTCAAATGAAACAACCAAGATAAAGAAAGGGTTCGGTTCTTAGATTAGTTTGTCGTTTACGTTAAAAATTCCGTAGCATAAATTTATCGGCTATCTTTATATTTATCTAATAAGACGTATTAATTAGTTTTATTCAAAAATAAACATAATGGAAGAATGGAAAAATTTCATACGTCTTATTCGATAAATATAAAGTCACTTATAAACTTGGTAACCGGTTCTGCTAACTTAAACAAAGAACAGCGTTATGGACACGGTAAAATCCTGTGTCTACTAACGAGCCTTCTAAATAACTAAAAAAATTTGTCGAATCGATTTTTTGGAAAACCACACGTGAAAACAAACTGATCAGTTAGCTATCGTTCAGAGGCCCGCAAAGACAACTATCTTCGGGAACGGCCACATTCGGTAACTAGGCCAGCCGGAGCAGGCTCTGCAAATTTGACGTGCACACACATTACCCAATCACCGGGCTCCGCGGTGTTTACACAGAGCGGAAACTTCGACAGCGCTGCGGCCAGTCGTCATAATTGAATTAGCGTAGGCAACGCGAAGTTACGTCGCCCGATCGTTCGGGTCGTCTTGATCCGTAGTTCTGGCGCGGCGTTCGAGTTGCGCCGGGAACGGGGACGATCAGGAAAGGGATTCGCAATGGGTATCGGTTCGAAATGCCAGCGATTCCAGCGGCGTCGAGAATTCGCGGGGACGGCGAACGGTGTGTGTCCATGATTGCGCGCGGTAGAATTGCATCGATGCGCGAGAGATAGTAGGAGAGAGTGGTGTTGCGGCCACGGCGATATTATGAATAACGCAAATATGTGTCACGGGCCGGGCACACAATCACGATTACGCGAATTATGGAAGAACCATAAAGTGGGGCCGAGATACACGGAGCGAGCGAGCATGAGAGACAGAGAGAGAGAGGAAGAGAAAGAGAGAGAGAGACCCACCCAGCAACGCGGAGAACGCGTTTTGTGGTTTGCTTAATGGCATTCGGAGTTCGTATTGTACGGCCGTCATTTCCAGTAATAATTGTAATCGCGCGGTTTCCTAAGCGTAGCCGCTCCCGGTGCCGCGGAGCAATCATCCACCAATCAATGAGTCGCATCGATGCGTGCGAGATCTATCCGCTTGAAAGGACAGCAGAACGCGTTCGATTGGCCGCGTGAACTTTTTCACCCGCGAAGATTGGACCGCGAGATAGAACGCACGCGTTCCGCTTGCGCGTTGTGTAACTCCCCTGTTCAAATAGCCGAGGAGAGACCGACCCGCACCGACTCGGATGCTTTAACACTCGAGTCAAAATATTGGCTCGGCAAACAGGGGTGTGATGTCGCGATCGCTTCGAGTGTATTTATCACGGGCCTCGAGTGCGTGGCGCCTCGCGGGAGAGGGTCCTACGAAAATAAATCAAAAGCGTGAGGTGACAGTTTTTTTTTCCGAGAAGCTCAGATTTCGGGGGAACTTGATGTGCGGAGTGTCTCTCGACAAGAATATAAATGAACTGTGGTATAATCGGATGAGGAAACCATTCTTACGAAATGTTCCAGTGAAAAAAGGTCTGTTTTAATCAGACAGCTGTCTTCGACTCGTCACGCGTAAAAAGTAGTCACAAGTTGCTGTTTAAATTTCATGGGAACGAAACTATTTTCGGTAATTTTAAAATGTAATTTAGATACTTGGTGGCCTAGACGATACAAAACAAACAAATATCTGTACAATGTAACAAATAATCGTTCTTTCCTTTGCCATTCTAAGTACACGCCTTAAAAAACGCAACAACTAACTTGTTAAGAGGAAATTGCATTTAATGTATACAATTTCAGTATGAGATTTGTCCTGTGAATGATTAACTTTCGAAAATTCAATCACATCGAGCTTACGAGAACGCAGTTTCTCCTCCGATTTCTTGGGTACATAAACGCAAAATGAGACCGTCGCTCGAGAAAACGGGGCAATTCTACGGGCGCAAACAGACCAAAAGAAGCGAGCTGCGAAAATCTTCGCACAAGTCCCGCGGACTCCAATAAAATTGAATTTAACGATTCTCATACATAAACTACGAAAATTAACTGTTACGGTTAATACAAGTTTTATAAGCACCGGGCCGCGCTTGTTAGCAGTTCAATAAAATTACCTTTACGATATACTTTTTATAGATTCGATATTAGCGACTGGCCGGAGACCAATAATTATGCAAAGTGCCGCGCGCGGCGGATGACGAAAGTATCATTCGAGAGAGTCTGCTGCCCTCGTCGCGCACAATGCGGAGAGCTGGCTTTCTCGTGGTACGCGAGTACGGCTGTATAGAAAGCCCGGTGTTCTCCGTCGAGTAACTATGAAAATATGAATTGCAAATTTTGTCGGATAAATTCGTGCCCGAGTGATCGAGCGTGTACGCGTTGCACGGTGTATCTGCAGCCGCTCGGTTCTGAATGTGTTCGGCCCGATTCAATTACTTATCTTATCGGCGGTATTATTAAGCGTTTAAGGCGCGCGGTTAGGCGTCACCTGGAAAATAGTGTCGGTCCTCGGGCCGGATCGGACCCGTTCGGACCCGATCGGGCCCCGGGTGTATCCGATCGCGTCGCGCGAGCAACGACTCGCCCCGGCTACTATTCTTTCCACCGTCCGATCCTGTTCTGCCACTTTCGTAATTAACAACTGCGTAACAACGTATCGCGGTAGAGCGCCACGTCCACCCCTCGCCCGGGCAATTTACCGTGCAAAAATCCGCGGTATCGCCACCCACCAAAGTCGTAAAACAATCACGAATCGATGATTGATTATTGTGGAAAACAGTAACAGCCGGTTGTCAACTTTTACCGGATGGAAAACTTGCTCGACCAGGAATTGTTTACGGTTAAATTGATCCTATTTGACTAACGTTACACCTGCTTAACGTTAAACTGACGTGTTATTTTATGAGCGACGAGGTTTAATTCATTCAGACTTCCCACTGTTTCTATTATTGATTTGCTTGAAAAGTAATTTTGCTCTTCCACGGTAGAATGACAGACGATCTTTTAACGTTTAGAGGAAATACTATTTAATAGTTTGTTGCTCTGTAATTTTTCTAAAGTCTTGTTTTAAACGCTTATCTAGTCTTATGCTCGTAGAATGACTGTTCTTTATTAGTAAAATACTGAATCAAGAGCTTTTTCCATAGCCTTACATAAGGAAATTCTTTGGAAGACTTCCTCCTGATAATAGCCAATCTAACCGGTACGGTGTATTTAATGCTAGATACTCGTTCAAATCGCCTGCAACTAAGAATTCGTACCGATTTCATAAAGAAACTCGTACCAGTCGCAATGTACTGTAACTCATAGTCACCGTAACTCTATCTCAGATTAGAAAGCCATTGACAAGTAGAATATTTACCGATTAAGAGTATCTTTTAATTTTGACAGTCGGAGGCAGTGTTTTCTAGAAACAGTGATCGATCATGCTTACGAATCGGGACAGCCCACGACGACCGGGATTTAAATCGAGCGACTCGGAGGCTGGCCGAGAGCGATATAGGCCGGATACACCGTGGAAAAATCGCCGCGAACGAGAAACATGATTAAGAGCACACCGAGGAGAGGGTGGAGCAGAGGCGAAAGGGTGCGATTGACATTTCGTTGAATATTCAGATCATAGCTAAGGACGCGGAGCAGTGGCCGGCCACGAGAATGCCGGCGACTTTGCGGGAGAAGCCTGGCCGTGCTACTCGATGACGAATGACTTCGTGATCTTGGCTAGCATTTGCTTAACTGGCTTTGTTTTTCTCGCTCGGCGTGCACTTTGAAAATTACTCCCGCAGTCGAAGCCGGCGATCGGGCGAATGATACGTTCGCGCGGAAAAATGCGCGAACGGCAGATAAAGCGGGAATACGTACCCAGTGACCCGGTAGTCGGTGTTCGCTCATTCAGAGCTATCAGTTCTTTTCATTTCGCTGGCCTTTTTCTCTCAGGTGTCCTTCTCTCTAGTCGCAGATTTCACGGATACGTTCCCGAACGATCGAGCGTGTTATTGATCTCTCGACTGAACAGTGTTGCGAACCAGATAAGCTAACTGCTCGCGTCGACTCGTTACACCGGTTTATTTGATCTGTTTTCCTGGCACAGTTAACGGCTGCCAATGTTTACCAAAGCGAGGAAAATCCTGAGCCCAGTTAGGAAATACCAATCGAATCATACTTGATCATACATAATGTAGGTGGCAATTTGCCATGTAGGTTCAAAAATCTATTATACATTGCTCTACATTTGAATAAGTCGATTTTTATTCTGTCTTGTAAGCTGCTAAGCAAAACGCTGCACGAAATAATACTCGCTGCGAGTTGCAATGTTCTTGCGATTTAAGTCGCGAGCCGATTACGTTCGATCCAATAGAGGATCAGCGGTTGATATCAAGGAAGTGAAGGATTTACAGTACGCATGACTGGTAGTCGCGGTAGTCCAGTTACTTGTTTGGCCTAACAACGACCACCGGCTACAGCGAGCCGGAGTCGCACTAAAATCCATGCGCCGAAGAAGCCGGAGAATGCGAAGTTTCTCTGCGGCAGGTTTAAGAAAAAGGGTAGCACCGTCGAACGGGAAAATCGAAGAAGGCCGGTCGTAAAACCGGCAACCAGTGCATTAGAGGCTACCGAAGGGGAAAAAGCTAACAAACGTGAAGAAACGAGACAACGAGCCGCGGCAAGAGGATATCTGGAGACTCGGCTTCCCCGACGCCGGCGAATAATCTATAATGGTGGAGCATAAAGTTAAAAGATCGCGGCGCGGAAAACAATGAATTAGAGGCGATAAAGTATGGAGAGAGAGAGAGAGAGAGAAATAGAGGAAAAGGGACAAGTGGGTCGGCGATGGACGAGAGAGAAGCGGAGGAGGAGGAGGAGGAGGGGGAGGAGGGTAAAGGGGGTCGAGTAGCCGTTTATTGTTCGAATATTTCTTTCGGCGGCTCGCTGGTTCGTTTAGCAGCTCGGTAACTCGTTCGCGCAGTAGTTAAGCAGCGCCGGAGAATGCAGCTCTCGCATGCCTGCCAACCTTCTTCGCCGTCTAGCAGCGGCTAGTGGGCCCCGATGCTTTATGCAGTATAACGGAATTTCTGTTTGCACTATCCGCCGGCAAACGGCACACGCGACTTCTGCGCTTCTCTTGGCCAGGGTTGGCCGTGAGTCGTCGTGGCCGAGGCCCATGTTAGGAAGAGGCCGATTGTGATTCGTGGCTCAGATTAAGACCAATGAGCGGAAGGCATCGTTAGTCGAAATCGCTGTGCATCGATGCATCCGCGAGATAGGTTTTGCCCCTTTTCGCCGTAGCAAATGGAGGATTCGTGCGGCCTTTTGTAACCGGGTCGCTACACGGCCCCGAGAGAAACGCTCTGCTCTGCTCCGCTCTGCTCCGCGCTGCTCCGCGCTGCTCCGCGAGCAGATTCCGCGACCGAGCGCTCGTGACTGCCGAGATCGTTTAAGACGCTCCGTAACTAGAAAATTGGTTCAATCTCGCGATTTTTGTAATCCGCCGATTGGAAAATTGCCGTTCCTCTACCGGCCACGCCAATCTTTTAAGTTCCGCAACGATTAAGTGGCGGGCTGCTGGCATAAACGACGCAGTCGACTTCTTTAGCCGAGCTTGTCATAATTGGAGCGATATTTGCATACGTCGATCAGATTCACTTTTACCGTTCGGTCGGTTATTTGCGACCTTCTTTGGACGATTGTCGAGAATTAGCGAGGGCATCGTACTATGTCACGTTTCAGTGGACACAGATCGCTCTGGGGGCCCCGTCGAAATCGAGAGCTAAAAGACCACGCCTACTTTACGGGACTATAGTTTTCTATCGCCTAGTATTTCGTATTTTGCAACACTGACTCATGATGGAGACTTTTAATAGTAATCTGTTGAGTATGAATGTTATCCTATTCTTTTAAGTCGGAATAAAATTCTCTTCTCCTCCTGCCATGAGTCGATTCTCATTTTTCCACCGAAATTGGTCTTTTCTGCGTCAAATTGACATTATCGTACAATAAGGGGCAACCAATTTATTGTACTCTATTAATTTTTGATGGATATTTTACCAATTGATTTTACTATTTATTTATTTATATACACATAGACATTACGTTAAGAAAAATCGAAAACCATGGCGTCTGAGATCAGTTTTCCTAAAATAACAGAATTATATAAACTGACACTTAAAAATAGGGTTACATTGATACCAGAAAGAGTTACGGGTTGAACATCGAATGTAATTTGAACAGTCAACAGATATAAACTTTGTTTTTCTTCGTTCTATAACGTTCTAATCATTCATACTATAAAAAAATAATACAATAAAGGGTTAAGTATCGATTAAAAGACGATTCGTGTATCGATTCAGTATCGATTCTGATCAAACAGACGATTCGCTATCGTATTGCCATAATTTCTAAAGAACTTATAAAGACTACACTCGTATCGGTGCAATACTCGTTCTAACAGATACACCGAACAAATAGCATTCGATTAAAGTTCTACGGCTAAAACACAGCGACGAAAGCGATCAATCATCGGCAATAAAAGGAACGACTGTTCTCGTCAAAGTACCTCGTGTTTCCTATCATCGAGGAGCCGATAGTCCAGGCGGTGGAATCGGCCAGGTGAGGCTCCGGCTCGAAATCGGCGTATCTTCAATTACAAGCGACATCGGCACGTGAACTTTATATTCCCGTGCACGATTGCGTGTGTACGCGACTGTTGCCGCGTAGTTTAGTTATCGCGATTGAGAATTTAGTGTCCGGCTCGCATTGTCTCGCGGAGCGAATGCATATTTCACACGTGCACTATCCTTGCACCGGCCGCCTTGCCGTCGTGTAGTCGCTGCGCGGCTTGCTGATTATGCGAGCGGGGCCCGCGCGCGCGGGCCTCCACACTCCGCCAGAACCGCGGAGTACACCCCCCGTGCATGTGCACGGAGAACGTTGCACCGCTGCGCCGCTGCGCCGCCGCACCGGTGCACCGGTGTACAAGTAACATCATAATAACTCGCAGAAATCATTTGGTCCCTTTGTAAAGGGAACCCTCGAATGGCCGCCGAGTAGAAACCGCCGACGTTAATCCGGCTACGACGCAACGATCGTACAGCCGGTATTAATTACGAGCCATGCAACTGGCTCCGCGAAAAGAAGACGGAGAACCTTGCCGAACGCGTCGGAATGCCAGCCAATTTTTTATTACTTTCGCAGAATTGTTAACAACGTAGCGCGATCGGTGAGATACAACGATCGTTGATTTCCATAGATTTTCGCAGATTTTCCGAATCTCGGAATAAATTGTACTAGAAGACGGATTTCTGATAGGAATATGTGTCCAGGCTGTGCAGATTGTGTCGAGGATCGTATCTATAAACAATTTTCTTGCGATCGTTAGAATCGAGAAAGTTAACACAGAGCTCTAGATTCATTTGATGTATGCTGCTTTGTCACGATGAAAAGACTAATTATTTAGACCTCTTTTTGCCATTTTTGTTGTAACGCATATGTATGGCTTGAGAAATTTATCTAATATATTTTTATAAAAGAGTTTTTATAACATCAACTGCTTTGAAACGAGAGGTGTGACACGGGCTATTCTGGCTGATTCGGTAGGTTTAATATTAATTACGCTGAATTATGTTTCTACTACTTTGAAATTTATATAATAATTATTTCTTCATTGCTAGTCATCGAAATCGGTTTTAAAATTACTGGACAGCAGATTTTATACATTTTTGCTAACAATAATGTTGATAAAATTTGAAGCAGTACAGAAATTAAGAGAATGTAGGAATATGTGTCTATTATGAATAACTCGTTAAATACAGAACGTAATTTCTCTCTTACTCCTATGTGGTACAATTTACGAAGAATTTCGCATAAAGATTCTCGGTCCATAAATTGCTAACCATGAACGGTTTCCGTAAAAAGACTTCTCTTGCCCCGTGTTTGATTACTATTAACCGCAGAATGAGAAGTTCCGCAAAAGAGCTTTCGCAAGTTCCGTGCATAGACTCGCAGAAAACGTTATTTCGCCAAGATCGTATAATTCTTTCGAAGCCCCGTGTTTGTAGAGATGTTGGAAGTTCATCGGAACGGATCGAGGGTGGAAAAGAATGTAGGGGATTGGAATTAACGACGTAGCGAATACGGTCCTCGAGGATTTCATAAAAGCGACTCGTTTACGGCCGGCCGTGGCGTCCAAATCGACTTTTAACGAAGCGAGATAAATGTGCGATCATTCGATGGATCGAGGAGAGGGGGGGGGGGGGGGGAGGGAGAGAGAGCAGACATTGTAAGCCGACGGAGGTGGCTCGAGGCCGCGAGGTTGACATGACCGGAAGAGCGGAGAGACGGCTTTGTGGGATCGATTACAAAGCAGTTTCGGGGAATATTGAATCGGTCACAGCCCTTCCAGACCACTCGGGTTCGGAGGGCCGAAAACGCGAGTCGCTGGGTACCCGGTGGTGACTTTAATCAACAGCTCGCGAGCGCAAACTCTGGCGGAACGAGTCGCGGGGCGTGCCGGGGCCATTCTCCGGCTTTCTCTTTCTCTCTTCCTCCAGAGAGACCCCGACCCAGGGCCAGACGAGACTTCGCTCATAATAATACCATGGACCCCGTTGACACGCCTCGTTGCTGGTTAAAGCCGGCCAACGGAGAGCAACAGGGTTTCTGGGATTTTTTTCGTGGGTATACACGCGTCCGATCGTTAAGCAACGCTTATCAGCCAAGGAGGACCGTAATGGGACGCGCGGGACGCATCGCGGTGGCTTAAATTAATCAGTTGGAATCATCCGGTGGGTAGAGAACCCGGCGAAACATTTTATTAGCGACGCCGATTATTTATGCGTAATTAAGCGAGGAATCTTTATGGCCTGGCTCCGTGCTGCGACTCGGCCGATACTTTTACGCAAGGATAACTCAATCGTAATCCTTGTACGCCCGGAGAGATAGCTACGAGCTCGATACACCGGGGAACAAAGGAACGATTCGGCGGTGCGGCGGTATGCAAGCGCCCCCCACGCCTCCCCCGCGCCGGGTTCCACGGAACAAGGCCGAAAGCTCGCTACAAAAACATAGACACGCGACAAAGTCCGAGCCAGCCGCAGGAACATCTGCCCTCCGCCCGAAGAAAACGGGGCAGCTGCGGACGATATAAATTCTCGGATCGTTCCGGCTCGTTCTCGGCCGATCGTTAACGGCGCCGGACAAAAAACATTCACGAAATTTCGTACGCGCGATTATTCGGCGCGAATATCTGATAAGCCTTATCGGGGCCATCGGCGATACGCGCGTCGTAATGTTTGACGACCCTATTAGGCGATCTTCGAGGAAGCGTGCCTACGCTTCGCGACGTTACAATACTTCTGAAACCAATTATCCGTGGCTGCTCGTTTCGAATGCTGGTCGTTAATACTAGGTTTACGCAGGGTGCGACTTAAGCTGATTATCCTACCGCGCATGTATACGCGTACCTGGGAATTAGCTGCCGGAAGTGGCGATCTTAATGATTGAAAAGTAACTAGAAAAAAACAAGCTGTACCCACGGCGTTTGTAGCACTCGGTTTTTGGCGTGCTTTGTGTTTCTTGTCCTGATGACTACTTTCTACTGTGCATGGACAGGTTGAAGACATTGCAGTTATAGCCCGATCTAAGTTGCTTATTTCGGTGCACCTGCCGGCATGCCTCAAAATTGGTTGCCGAAAGAAGCGACTACTTTAAGGTTTTTCTGCAACATGATTGAATGGGTAAGCAAGATGTACCTGTCGTACCAACTTATTCTCCTGCGTTCGGTCATTCGGAGAGTCTCTATCTACTGAAGTAGCGATAATCTACTCGAATTCGATCATTATTCAGGGTTGAGTCACGCATTTTACGCACCTTAAATGAACTTTAAATTACGTATATAATTAGCAGTTGCAAAGTAATAATGTCTGTAAATTGTACAATTTGTATATTTAAAAAATTTTAATTATACGCATCGCTTGAAAGTTATTCGAGGCGTGCAGGTAATATGACTCACGCTGTAAAAATCACCTTTTGCCGAAGTGAAATTTAAATACCTATACTTTCATAGTAATCGATGCAGCTTAACATTCCCCGAACCCGATTAACTTGAAAGCTGTGTATCAACACATTTCCGTAAACATACTTTCCCGAAGCGTGGCGAGACAACAAGCCAAACCGCCGGTAATCAGCTGAAAGTCACCAACATTTCACGCGCAGTTAGAAGATTACAGCTTTTGCCAGCGCCGAGCAAGCGAACACGGTATTCTCGTTTATGCGGAACGGGACGCAGCAGGAGCGTACAAAGAAGCGCAATATTATTAACATGCGAAAGGTCTACCGGTTTGTGGCGCGCTAAACGCTCCGTCGTCGTCGTCGTCGTCGTCGTCGTCGCACCGTCGGTTCCGGCTGCATAATTCAAAGTTCCCGCGAAAAGCGCGAATTAAGTTATACGTTGATCGAGATAAGTAGAACTCGGGTCAATGATTAATACACGCGTTTACGCGGGGAGAATTTATCGGGCCGGCGTCGCGGCCGGGCATTCCACGGCCGTAATTCTCGTGCGAGTTCACGGCCCGCGAGGACAAGAGCAGGCGCGCGCCGGCGATCGGCCGAGCTAGCGAGCGAGCGAGCGAGTAAAGCGAGCAGGAGAGCAAACGGTCACGGCCGAGCCGAGCAATTTTCTGACCGGTGCGTGTTCGGTCACGGAAGAGAAAAAGGGACAAAACGGACCCGGTCGCGAACTGGGTCTACGGAGGAGCGTTCGAGCCTCGCGATGGTGCCGGAGACGCGACTGCGGCGGTACGGAGGAGGTAAACGGAGCGCGGTGTGACGACACGAGAAGGTGCGTCTCGCGGTAATTGTCGGCGCGCATTACAGTAAATCCGTTGGCGCGATTAAACTGTTACAATTATTACAGATAACGTTTTCAGGCCTGGGCAAATGCGGCCGCATTCCACCGGCCTTTCCCCGCTCCGGGGATACAAAGCGCGTCGCAGGCCGGGCCGCGGCAAAAATTACAACTCATTACCGCTACTTATGCGCCGTATATTTTAGACGCCGTCCGCCCCGCTATCTCGGGCCACAAAGAATTTTCAATTAGCGATTAAGAAAGCGTCCGAGCCACGGAAACTATCTGCGCCCCGCATTCCCGGCGCTCCACCGAAAACGAGTCGAGCCCGCAGCCGCTGCCGCCGCCGCCGCCGCTTGTCCCGGAGATCCTCGCGCCGCCGAACCCGATCCTTTATCTATTAACTTATCGGTCCTCGAATCTCTCCCGCTTCCCCTTTACGCCATATATGTCATCGAGCTAGAACGTCGAATACCGATCGAGCCGATCCCCTCGCGCGGTGGCTGCCCGGTAGCATCCACCGAGGAGAGCTCGAGAAGAAGCGGGTTCGACAGAGGAGGAACACCGGGCCCCGCGAGCAGTCAGGTATTCCATCGTCCTCTCCTCTCATGCTCTCGCATGCCTCCCCGCGCTCTGCTCCGCTCCACACCGATCCGATCCGCTCGGCTCGGCTCGGCTCAGCGTTGCTCGGCGTCGCGTCGCGTCGGTTGCTCGGTTGCCCGGTTGCCCGGTTGCTTGGCTCCGAGGCATCGGAGGCGTGGTGGGGACGGTTAGCGCCCCGTCCACCTTCCTTCCAACGGGCTATGACAAGAAACGTGCTCCTCTCTGTCTTATATGCCCTCGAGTTTTCGTCCTGCTCCACGGAGAACGTTGTCCTCGCCGCGTTTCGCCGCGGAAAGCCCGAGCCGTGCCTCTCCGGCCCGACCCCACAGAACAGGACGACTCCTCTTCTACTCGGCTATCATCCGTAAGGCCGGTTTACCAGGCGCATAAGCCGCAACGGTAATTAAACGACCCCACTTAAGGCTAATGCACGAGGACAACGCTGCGCCCACCCTTGCCCTGTCACCGGTCGCCACGCTCGCGAGGATTTTTTAATTAACCGCAGCTGCACGCTCGCGACGCCGACGCTGTCGCTTCGCTCGACCCCGCTCGAATGATCTGGACTCTGATTCCGTTATAGGAATCGATGCAGCGACGGATTACGTCGATCTGCTGTGGGAACCAAGAAACGGTCGGGCCGGTTCAATAATTTCTCTCGAGAAATCCCGATTCGAAATTCTCGGTGTAGTACAAATCTGTCCTTATATGATTGTTCCCTTCACTCTCACGCATCTCTAGTTATCTGTTCAATTTCAACATTTTGTTACAAATTGTATAATTGTTATTTTATTTTTCTCTATGAATTATCTTCTCGTGTACTAAAGAGTTTTGCCTGTAATTAAATGAACACTATACGAAATATACATTGATTGATCATATATCAAACCATATGAATCATTTTCAGAACGAAAAACTTCTTACAAAGTAACATTATAATCTGTGAAACAAGGTTATATCAAAGAGAAAAAATAAATTTCCTCTCTAAAGAATAAAATATTGAGATATGAAATATAAGGACGAAAATAGCACAAGTTCCTCAGCAAAGTTCTATAGTTCTGTGCAGTAGGATGTGCAAATGTTCTGCGCGAATCAAATCCCAGAAACATACTTGTAGAAACTCCCCACATATGTTTGAGACGACACCTTGTATAAAGGCAGCGCTTCAAAGAATTTGTTCGTTTAAGAAGATGCCAGGCGGTAACAAGCGCGAGGATTGGGTTCGGGTATCGACCGGCAAGAAGAGGACCGAGCCGTTGGCTGCAAAACACGCGAAACCGTACGGCCGAGTGCAACAAAGACACTTTCTCGGCCGGGGTGAATAATGCAACCGGCTAGCGGTGCATATTTCAAAGGGGCAGGAACTTCTTAATAACACGAAGAAACGAATCAATCCGGCCCAGCGACGATACGTGCATAATGCAATTCCCTGACTTGCATTTCTTTCGCTGTAAGCAACGATCCGACCGACGAGAGTGCTCGTTCGCCGGCTCGGCTCGGCTCGGCTCGTTCGCCTGCTTGCTCGCGGGTAGCTCGAACGACCGTCGATATCCAATGTAAAGGAATAATTCAGCGGGCCGTGTTTCTACCTTGCCCAGGTTGCCTCTCCTTCCTCTCGGTCTCACGGAGAGGAGGCTCTCTCCGCCGCCGCCCCCCTCGGTACTACCCGTTCACCGAACTTTTCTTTCTCGAGCTGCTTGTCTCCGGGCTAATGCCATTCGCTCGCCGATATCGAGAAAAAGCGCTCCAGCAAGAGCACGCTCGTGGCTCCGCGAGGACAGCTCTTAAAGCAACGCTCTTCGTCGTCCGGGAAAAACCGTCTCCGCGGGCCGGGCTCGCCGAAGAAACGAGAACCGAGAGAGCCCAGAAGACGATGAAGAAGCTGCCACGCCGCCGGTGGTGGTCGCAAAGAAACTCCAGCACCGAATAGCCCGGAGTCACCGGGGCCGAGAGTTCCTCGCACAACCTCGGTACCGAGGAAAAGCAGACCGTTCTTGGCCGAAAGCAACAAGCTTTCTGCCCTGGCGAGAGAACGGGCCGGAGAAGATACTTCTCGTGGGTCGAGCACCGTGTCTTAGAAGTGATACCACTTTGTCGACGACGTCTGTGCACCTGGAGTATGTTGAACCCTTCGCGGACTAGGATTCTTCAATGACCGTCATTATGATCACCTCATGTTCAAGTTTAAGCATCCTTCTCTTCAAACAAACCATTATTTGAACTCTTATCCGCGTTTAAAGTTAACCGAGTTTATTTTATCACGTCTCGAACATACATTAGCTACGAAACAGTTTTACAACAAAACGATCGTGTCACATTATACGGCGACAATATCTGTTTAAATAAAGTGTATTATGTGCTTCAGGTGCAACGGCAACTTGACTGTTGCTATTAACTTGCAATCTTTTTGTATGTTCTCCAAAGAGAACCTCTTCTTCTGCTACCCGTAAATAAATAAATAATTAAATGTGCTAAGAATATTATCCTGAGAAAATATTATCCTGGAGCGATATCGTCAATAAATCCATATTCGTCGACTACACGAAATCATATTATTGGCCGTAGCTGAACATCGGAGGTTAAATATACAATAATCATGGCTGCATCCAGCCAAGACCTCAGGCATCAACTGGAGGCCGTGCTACGAAGACAAACATCCTGTCAGTAAAATGGTCAACCGATGTGTTTCTATTTCCAATGAGCCAGGGAAATCGTCGTCTGCGCTGTCCTAGAGAAAGGATCGAGGAGATACAAGCGAGAGGGGCGGGATCGCGGAGCGAGGCCAAGGGGGAGGGGCACGGTTGCACGAAGGGGGGAAGAAGAGCCCGGTGTATCCGGTATTTGAGCCGAAGGTGTTGCGTGCAACTTAACAAGCTAACGACGCCGTGCGAGTGCGATTTTCTTTCCTATCAACCTCAATCTGCTTCGCCCTCTTTGCTCTCCGCTTCCTCCCACCCCCGATCCCACCCTCTTCACTCGCCCGTCCGTTTCATCGTCTTTGTTTCTGTTTCACGTGCTCTTTCCCCCGACCTCCGGATCGTCTGTCCGTTCGTGACCGCGCTTTCCGTCCTCTCTGCTCGCATTCTTTACGTAATTCTCGCCGCGTGTGTGTCTCTCTGCACTCTTGACTCCCTTCGCTCGGTCACCCTCTCTCCCCTCACCCTCGCCCCCTTACACGGTGATCCGCCGGCTGAATGTTTTCTGCATCCGCAGAGCCATTTCAGGACGACGGAAAAAAGGTGGAGACCGAAGAAGAAGAAGGCTGCCGTTTTACGGCACGTTGAGCCTGTCAGTGCGAGCACGCTAGATTAACTCGGACCCGCTAATAGGCCGGAGGAGCTCCGCGCGTGGTCCGAGTTTCTCACAAACGAAGGCTGAATTATTCAGGATCGTGGGCCTCGGTGGATCCCCCGTGACCGCCGCGCGATCATCGAGGGTAATCGATGTCCCGATGGTAACGATCACGACGGGCCCCGCCGTGTGTCCCGAACGGATTTCGTCAACGCCGCGCGGTCGGCCGAAACGACGAAGTTGTGCCAAAGTCAAAGAATAATCGTTGAAATTGAAACGTTGTAGAACAAGAAAGAAATTCTCAAAGTCATTTTCTGTAGACGTTGAGGTGTTGATTTCAAAACCGGTCCCTAAAGTCCGCCGTTTGAGGATTTTCGAAAAATAGATTTTTACGTTAGATTTTTCACTGAAATCGACTTTGTTCAAAACCCGGAAATGGTAGATAAATTTTCCAACCGATTTCAACATCATGATGTATAGCATATCATAAAAAAGACTCAACTATACTTACATGGTATTGGACAGATCACAATGTGGAATATTTCAAGTGTAAACTAAATGATCAAGATTAAAAGAGGTTCACACTACATTCTCACGAACTTTCTCTTACTCTACAACATACCTACTTCAACGCAAAGAAAAAGATCATCGTTTTGTCTCGTTTCTATCAAAAGTTCCTTGATCTTGACACAACTTGGTCACTTCACTCCACCGTGCGCCGCCACCAAGCACGCTCGCACACGCTCGCGATCCCTGCTCCCCCCTTCGATCCGAACGGTTGGAATTTTCTCCGCAGAACCAGATTTCGATTAATTATCCGACGCACACGAACGACCGCTCTTGCCCTTAATCGTAAATCATTCCTGCGCGATGCGTGCTTCGCTGCCCGGCTCGCCGACTGGCTCGCTAGCCGGCTGGGAAAAACTTCTTCCGCTTGTTGTTACCATTCACCGTGTAATGCGAAACAACCTGTTTACGTGCCGGCGCGATTCTTTCGACTCTTCGCGCGGCTAGAGCCGCGCGGCCGAGTGAATTAAACGGTAATGACTAGGCGTCACGATTCCAGGACAATTATCTCGCCGCGGTGCGTGGGTGGGATCTGAGAATCAGAGTTGCGTTTGCAGATGATTGTGCCGGGTGCGATTAGCTCCGGAAACATTTCAGTTCGGTGCAGTTAACGCGCGAAAGGGGCACGAACGGATCGCGCCGTAATTAGATCCGTAATCGATTGGTTGATGATTAGGTTTTGGATGTTAATGAGCGGTGTGGGACTCGGTCTGGAAACGATTCGATAAAATTTCTTTGGCTCTGAAGGGAAATAAGTTGCGTACGATTATTTCTGGAAATTATTGTACCGGTCAGAATCGAGTCGCCAAGTCAGTGAGCACGAACATGTTCGCGGTGATCGTGGAATGCGCATTCGGGAAACATTAAATTTTCCGACCGCTATAAACCGACCCTCGGCTCGACATTTAACAGCCAACAGCAGCAGTCACCGGCATCGATTACGCGAATATCACGCAGCCGTTTCGATTAAATTTACTGACCCATCTCGTGCGACGGACCATAGAATCGATTGAATCGGAGGTAATTGCCAAACTGCGGATCTATGCGCTTAATAAAAATTGCAAGTAACTGTCGGTATGCCGGGAATTTTTCCAGTGACCTCGATAAGTTGGACATAATGTATCTGGCCTGTGTTCGAGCAAATCTATGAGCCATTTATGCAAATCAAATCGTGTGAATGTAAAAGTAATTAAATCGTGATCTTGTTAAAATAGGCAGCGATTGTAGCAGCTGAGTCAGTAATCACGATAACAATTATCGAATGTAAATATATAATCAATGCGGACGATTACAAACTTGTATGACCAAGTGTGGAGACGAGCGAAGTAATCCTAGAAGAATACCAAGAACGAGATGAAATTAAATTCTGGAATTAATTAGATCCCGTTCGGTTAGGTTCGAAAATGTGTACGTCGGTTTGAGTCGAGCCAGAAAGCAACCGTCCCACGTTGTAACGAGTGCAGTTAAATCTACAAACAATTAGATCCTGCTAAATTACGATCTAGAATACCAGGGTTCGAAAAACAACTGAATGACCAAACACGGGGACGATTAGGGCAATCCCAGTCGACTTCCTCTTTTGTACTGACAGAGGCGATCGTAGGTAACATTGAATCAAGAATCAATTAGACCTTGTAGAATTAGGTTCGGAAATGTGTACGCCGGTTTGAATCCAACCAGGAAGAAATCGTTTTACGTTGTACGGACTGCAGTTAAATCTACAAACAATTAGATCCTCCTTAATTACATTCCAGAAGACTAGCGATCCGAAAATAATTGAGCCTTGTATGACCACGTTTGGAGATGACTGAAGCAATCGTAGAAGCAATCCCCCTATTGTACCCCTCCTAGAAACAATCAAGGAAGGTAGAATGGAATCTAGAATCAATTAGACCTTGCAGGACGAGGTTCGAAATAGTTTCTGCCGGTTTGAGCCGAACCTGGAAGCAGTCGTTGGCCGTTGGACCGGTCGGAACAACCATAAAGCGGCGAGCTCTCCTTACGAATGACTTTCCGTTCGCAGTCGCGTGTAGCGATACATCAGCGCGTTAATTACGCGAACGAAACGCGCATTATGCGAGTGTCAACGATCCGCGCGTGCACGGGCACCGTGGTATCCCACCTCGAACCTGAAAATCAAGGTCTGGCCCGTGACTCTCGCGTCGCGCCGGGTAGCTCTGCGCCACCGGCGACGACTCCCGGTTACGAAAGAGGTCATTGAGCGACCATTCCTCGCCGGATAAATCCGAAAAACCTCTGCTCCCAGGCTTCTACGATTAGCAAAATCGCGGAAGCGGCCGGTTCCGTCTAGGTCTAGCGGAACAGGCGAGCTTGTATTGGATCCGTCTAAATCAATCGGAGGCGTTATCCGGGAATACACTTAGCGCCGCGGCGCTGGAAAAATGCTGAGCAGTAATTCAACAAGATAGTCCGGGTATTAAGAGAGAGAGAGAGAGAGAGAGAGAGAGAGAGAGAGGTCTCGTCCTCGCTCCCTGCGTGTTGCGGGATCGCGAACCGGCTAACAACGCGACGCGCAAACAAATCCAGCAACCTGTCCTTCCTGGATTTCGCCACGATAACGAGGAGAAGGCAGCTTGACGCCTCGCGTCGCCTCGAACAGCTGCGCCTCTTCCAAGCAAAAGAAAGAGAGAGAGCAAGCAGCCCAGGTTCTCGCCAGGTGAGCACCACTGGGTTTGCGCGAACTCGAGGGAGAATATGGGCGCTCGATGGTGGGAATACACGTGCACGACGATGCTGCACGAAAATTCATATCCAGCGTGGCAGGCGAGGCAGCAGCGTATAAAGGCGAGCCACGACCGTCCAAATATATTTGCGCATACATTTTTTCCTTCGCGGTTATACAATCCGAGAAGAAGTTACCACCTCGGCCCACCTCCGGACCCTCGCCCCGCGGTCCCTCGTCCACCTCTTCATCCTTCTCGTTCACCTTTCTCCTGCTCGCGCGTCCCCCACACCTCCGGCCGCCTCCCCTTTCACGCCACATCCAACAAAAAAGGGATCGTTGCCGCTTGAAATAAACGTACGAGCTTTCAAATACATTATCGAGCGAATTCTTGTTTATGGCATTCGAAAAGGTGGGACAACGCGGATATCGTTTACTTACGCCAGGCCGGATACGCGCCGCGCCTCCCTCGAAATAAGCTCCAAACAGCCGCGAGGAGGAGCCGAGCGGAGCCGAGCCGAGAGTCGAGAGCCGAGAGCCGAGAACAGAGAACAGAGCCGAGCCGGGAATCGAGAACCGAGCCGAGGGCCGGTGTGCCCCGCCGAGAAATTTGTACACGGGGCCCGTGAATAATAAGCGGCTGCGAGATGTTATTACGAGCAACAAATAAACATTTGCCAAAGCGATTCCGATATTTCACGCCGCGATCGCTCGAATACGCTCCAGAATTGCCGTGCGCGTTTCAAGCTAAGCCGCGTCGCGACGCGGTCGCGGTGTCCGCTTTGGCACGCCGGCTGCACGCTTTAGCTCCCGCTTGACTAGATCCGCTTCTTTAGAGCTCTTAATACGCGCGACCATCGCCGGTTTTTACCGATCCCGGCTCTCCTCGACAATGCCGCTGACCGTCCTTTCCGATACCGTTATATTTTATGGGGAACGATTGCTCGTTGGACGCGACGCGCCGATCCACGGGCAACCGGCACGTTCCAGATCATGGGAAACCGAAGGATTATCGATACGCGCGCGAATGGTGGCGTGGAGCCCCAGATTCGAAAGGATCCGCAAATGTTCTGAGACGTTCGAGTTCGAATACTCGGATAAAGTGATCGTAGAGAAGAGGAGATCGGAAAGCAGTTACAATAAGTCATGAGTCTAACATGACTATGTTAGTGCAGTGTTCAATTATGGTATAGTTATAGATTCCGAGCTTACTGTACTCAAGTCATGGTTTTGCGAAGTACATGATATTGGAGTACCATTTTCTCAATTCAATTAGAATAACGATAAGAATAACTAATAATGAGAAATATGAAAAATGTTATTGTTCTCGTTCTGGCGATGCAAATGCAATTGATGTTTATTGGAGTTCCCTATAGCAACTTTATAAATATATGGAAACAAGTATCACCATGTTAACGTAGTGTTCTAGTTAGGTACAGTTCTGGGTCCCTATCTTACTATACCAAACCATATTTATTGTCATTATTATTTTATTTATTTAGCGGGTTAGCTATTCCTTAAATTATAGAAAATAATGTAGACTAATAATTTAGTTGGAGGGTGGTGTACAGTGAAAATTACGTCCGAAAATTTGAGAATTGCAGAAAAATGAATATTGAATAATAATTCTATTAGTACAATTATATCGACCGTAAATTGTATATTTGATTATTCAATTTTTAGTTTCCTACTGAGATGAAATACATTAACGATTACGATAATTGATATCTGCTAGAAGACAAGCCAAATCGATAGTGTTCCCTTTTTATACGTAAATCATTTTAAACTCCCGCTTAAACATGAAATAGTACCGAAATTACTAAATGACAGAATGAACGTCAGTGGCTAATTAAATATTTGAAATATAAGGCTCTTCTAGAAGGAAGAGCGAAGGAATCGCCGTGAGAATTTTGCAACCGCGATGGAGGCTGGAGTGTCGTTCGGCAAGTGATTTCCACACCCCGACGCCATCGTAGCACAGGCACAGTAATCGTTACGGACGATAATTAATACGTCGGCTCCGCGTAACTATCTATTTATGTTCGAGCGGGCATTAACGTCCCCGTGATGGACGGACGCGTGCACCGGCATTGACTATCGGCATCCTGATTGTGAATTACTGTTAATCCTTTAACCTTTCTCTACTTTCCCCCAAGCGGCGACCGGTAACCTGTCGTCGAGCCCACGGCGAAGATTCATGAACGACGCTTGTCATCGCTTTCGTGCCACGGGGACGACGCATTGTCCGCGAGAACACTGGGGCCCACGGTGACTTGCAAATGAAGCTCTCCGCGAGAGAGTTTACGCGGCCGGGCAACGGGGACCGTTCGCGCGGAAACCATTTATCTCTGTACACCGACACGCCGCCGCCGACGCCGCCGCCGCGGAATGAGAAATCAATTTTCTATTTCGCTCTTGATCGATCAATATTAATCATTAACCTGACCGAGCGTGCCGCGAACGGTGATTTAATAACTCCGTGACGCGCTTCCTTCCGTTCTAATCTGCACGATCTGCTGCCGCCTCTCGCCAAAAACAAGTCAATCCTACCGGTTTTCTAGGAAATGTTGCTCCGTCCGTTGCTCTTGTTCTTGTTACATTACGATTTCTTACGCTGATTGTAGAAACATGAGATGGACTGACTAATCGCGACGTCTCCGTAGTAATTAGTCAATAAGATTGTCACGTAATCCATTAATATCACCAGCTGTTGGACATGTTCTGCGTTTCGTTCTACTCGATTGTAAACAAGCAACCATTAAACATCGGTATATCTATCACCGTGAATATCACGTCAAATTATCGAAGTTGAGAACGTAATTTCTCTCTATCTTAAATCGCAAGAAGGAACACTGAATCAGCACTAGCTTTACGGAGCACTAAAGACAGCAATTTTATATTAATTCGTGAAAATAGCGAGCACATATTTATTCAGCCTTTTAGCGATTTCCATTAAATGTCCAATAAAACAAATTTAGTTTAATACTTGGAAGACGGAATTGTTAGCTAAGATTTGAAAATTAATAATTACGCTAATCTATCATATTTTCCTAACTCTTCATTAGAATATACAAAACGCAAGAATATTGGAGAAGTAGACAATGTTATATAAATGAACCTTTGAATTAAATAAACTAGCTGACTTTTATACACTTCTACAAGTTATTGGCATGGCAGATAAAATGTTGAAACGTGCTTGATTATTTTTGTCACGAATGCAAAAGATCGGCAGTCTAAACACGTACGTATAAAATATCTTGGTTGAACCACGCAACCACAGTGATCACTTTTGCATCTAAACATTGTGTTTACATTCCTCAAAGATTCATGGACCCGACCGGGCATCTCTAGCATCGCGGATCGTTGAAGACGCAATCGAACTTTATCTAGCATCAAGCGGTGCCTTCGGCCGCAACTCCCTGATCTACGACGCAAACTAGGAAAGGGTCTAACTCTCGTGACATCCTCTAGTGTCTCTTGTCCCTTTCTAGCTCCCACTCGCGACGCCCAAGAGCGCCAGCGGCTCTTATCCCTTAGCAGCCCCACTTGTGGCACCCTCCAGTAGCCTCGACTCTTACCCCTTTCGTCGAGGAGGATAACCGAGCGCGTTCTCTGACCGACATTTTCCCTATCTATCGAATCTTCGCGGTCCCGTTGAAAGGCTGTTGCAGGGCTAGAGAAAAGTGGGACAAGCAGGTCCGAGACGTTGGGAAGCCTGCGTGGCTGACTAATAACGATCATTATCGGCGTGGATAGGTATTCGTTTTCCAAAGAGGAGGATCACATGGCGTTCTCGGAAGAGGAGGATCGCGTGGCGTTCTCCAAAGAGGAGGTTAGACATTGAACCTTGGCTTCCTTTTCGCGCGTTCCACGGTGCTGCGGGAACCTCCACGAACGCACAGTCCTCGAACGCATACGCCGCGGGTTACTCGAAGCGAGTACGCGAATGAAATTATACAAACTAATGTTCTCTTTGTTTTGCAAAAGTGTAGCGAATAAATTCGCTGCTCGTGAGATCGAATTGCGTTGCGTGACTATATTCGTTCGCTCTCGGACAGCGTAATTAAGTGTTCTTGCCCGTTTGTCTTTTTCTAGCTTCCTCGAGTAGTTTTCATTTGTTCCCGATAACGATAAGTCCACTTGCCGGTAATCAAGAAGTTTTAATAGTGGAATTAGTAACTTTGAATAAAGAACGGGCATAAATCTAGGAAAGGTATTTTCAAGGGAATTTAAAAAGAAACAATTCACAATGGAATGCACTCGACAGAAATGTGCAGATGTTCTTACGACAGCAAAAAGGAAATAACAAGGTAGAATATTAAGTTGGAAAACGAAAGAGCAAACCTGAATAAGTATGCAATTTTATTGACGTTATTGATGAGCAGAGCTTATAAGGTTCGTAATGCAAGTGCCAATGAGTTCTGTAATAAACGTGTGAAAGTTTACAGGAGTTTCGAAACCAATGAGAACATCGATCACAGTCGGCGATCTGATGAAGCCATAACTCGCCAGGAAAGGTAGCAGGTCGTGGATCGCAGAACTGCGTCTGCGAAAGAGACGTTCTGGGTGGTTTATTGTTTTACAATGTTTCAAATTAAATGTTTCGCGTCAACTGTTCGTAGAAGTACAAAGAGACAGAGAGAGAGATGTATTCATTCAGCGGCGGAATACATGACTCGGCATGTCGAGGTCCGCGATGGTCCGCGACCCCTTTTAACACGCCGGCCACGGTGTCACGTCGTTGAAACGCCGGATGAACACCGATAGGACACCGAGCGGATGCGTGGGACATTTCTGGTTCGCTCAGAATGCCGACGGATGAGCTCGATTACACAGAAATTACGGGGGCGACGGGTTTTCTGAATGGCCGTTTAGGGGATGACCGATGCGCGCCGGCCTGTGCGTGTCCCGCTGGCCGGGCTCTCCCGAGGGAAAACGGTGAGGCAACGATTTAAAGAAGCAGTCACTGCGGCAACCGGCTCGCCGGTAATTTGCCGACGAAATGATAACCATAGCGTGCCGGGTCGTTGTCAGTGAAAGGAAACGCGAGGAGCGTCGTTCGGCGCGGCGGCCGACTGCGCCTCTATCTTCGCGCGTCCTTCACCTGCGACCCCGTGCGAGCCTAACATCCTGCCTAGTCCGAGGAAACCGGCGCCGTGCGAGCGCTCGACTTCGCAGACCTTCTACCACGGGCAGAAATTGAATTCGACCGCCACCAAAAGCGATCGACCGTCGAAACTTCTGACGGCGACTGGACCCTCAACGAAATTATCGAGTCGCCCGAAACTAAGTTATTGCACCCTCGGAAATAGAGTGGGGCGGGCGAACTTGTGTGTCACTCTCGGGCTGAAATTCCGGTTAATTTTTGTTCGTCCGGAATATGTACGGAGCTGCGAAGGCTTGCTAGGGCAGTGGAGCAGGTTACTGTAATGTCACCAATCGCTGTGCCTTTATTATCCAGCGTATTTCTGCGACTGCGAGGAAGAACGCCCAAGTCACATTTTTGCACTTCCGAGATGTTGGTATTTAAAGTTGTGATCAATAATACTTCTTATTAATAGAGTTTCCAACTGACCAACCCTATATGCCAGAGATCAATTAATGGATTAATTTAAATTTGTTGAAATCTTGAGCTGCAGCGTTTTTCCTGACAGCTACAGAATTAACCGTTCAACGACAAACACGAAATACGGATTCATTGATACGACAGTAATGTCATACTTCCAATGTCGTTCATATCATAATCCTTATGAAGAATAAATTATAAGACATTGTTTCTTATGAAATAGTATAATTGCAATTAATTATTTTGAACACAACTATATTTCCTTATACGGCGTCAGTGTTGACGAGTTTACTTTATATAATATTTTTTTATTTGAAATAAACAAAATGAAAGAAGAAAAGAATTTAATACGTCCTGTTCGATAAACGTAATGCCGACTATGACCAAAAACAAATTATGGGCAGAATGCCGCACTAACAGAGTCCACTACCCTAGGTAGAAGTATGTCAAAGCTCTATCACCTGATATTTGCGAACCGGTATTGAAGTTAGGGCCGCGAAGCTAAGGGAACTATTACGATTACCAGTACATTCTCATGAGTTTTTTCGAATTCCGCAAAAGTGAGACGTAGGATGAGTCTACGGCCGAGGCTTGATTATCGGTTGTTCTGACAGAAGTGTCGAAGGTAGACGCGAGCGCGGCTCCGATCCCTGGATGCGTTAAGAAGGGACGGGAGGGCGAGGGCGAGGGCGAGGGCGAGGGTTCAGGGGGAGGCAAAAGGACGCGAGAGGCCTTCATAACTTATCTGCCACGTCGGTGGGGAGTTTGCTATGCACGCTTTCTTGAGATAACCTTTCAGGCCGACAATTATTGGTAATATCGATACCGCACGCCCGTCGGCCGAAGAACTCACCTTTCCGTGCCTCGAACTCACGATCCGCTCGAGAGGCTCGAGCTCTCCTTGTAAATTACCCTCTTGCCCACCGTGCCCCTCGCCACCCGTATCTCCTCTCCTACAGAGGCGCATACTCCCCCTCCCTCTCTTTCTCACACTATTTTTCTCTCTCTCTCTCCCAATGTCTACCCTCTTTCTCCCTCCCTTCCTCTAGTCGGTCTGTTCCCCTTTCTCTGTTCCACCGGCGCTCTCTCGCCTCCCACCGGTCCCGCGTTGTTTACAATGCACCGACCGAGCCTAATGAATTTCCATTCGAATAAAAGCGTACACGATGATAATTATGATTTACGGGCGGGACCGAGCGGCGCTCGGCTCCGCTCCGCGCGAATCAGCCTGGCGCGCGTGCAATCGCGCCAGGATTCCGATAATGTTGAGCTCAACGAAACCAGAGCTCTCTGTCTCTTTCTCTCTCTCTCTCTCTTTCTCTCTAACCCTCTCTCTCTCGGAGGAACCGTACCCCCTCGATCTGCCGGGGCCGTTTAACATCCAGCCGGGAATCGGATTTATACGCAACTGTTGCGCCGCTTCTCACCTTCCTCGCGGACCAGCTTGCTCAGCCGAGATCCTTTTCGCAATGTTTTTCGCAACGATTCGGCCGTCGTCGTCCCGGCCGAATGCTCGGAGACTGACAGGAACACGACGAAACTCGGCCTCCTCCTTGCTTGCCTCGGTCAATAAGAATCACTGGTAATTATGGCCTGTCCGGGACGGTCGCAATAGCTTATTATGAAGCTGTGGATCTTTATACAAACATTTTTTACGATCATTGCAACAAGCGGAGAACTGGAAGGAATGTCTTCGTCTCTTCAGCGAATCGAAATCTTTATTTGATCTTTCCGTTTTAAGCGTTATTTATGCGATTTTATCACAGACCTAGTGACAAAGCAAGTAAATCAATTTTATGATCTACTTCGTTTATTTTAGACGTGGAAAAGGATTGGTTTTGTTACGAGATTTTCTGTAAAACATTCCGGATAAATTATATTTTTGTATAGAATCGGTATCTGTTATGCAGGAGGTTTTGTGTTTTACGAGGGTTGATGAATACGTGTACAAAGTTTGAAATCGATACATCAATTAGTTACTTCTCAAAAAATTCTCAAATGTAGGATATCCCTCTTATCGGTCAAATTAGGACGACTTCGAAAATCCTACACCCTATTACGCCTTTGCCGTAGTTAATACTCCGAGATGCTTGAGATGTTTCTCTTGTCTTATTCAAATTGACGTGTTGGAATTTGCATTGTGTTCTGTGGTTCAAACACTAACCACTGTAGCGAGTTTTCTTTAGCTGAACATGAAATTTCAGTAGGGCCGGGTTTTAAATTTTTATTTTCAAAACCGCAGTCGTTCGGCAAAGGGTTTAAAAAATCCAGCACGATCACTATGTGGAATACTAAAACGAAATTTAGTAGGCACTCTAAGAGAATCTCCGTGACCCAGCGAAGAATAACTGCACCACTATTGTCGGCCGACGTGTCAGAGCTTCTAGACATTCTCGACTCCTGGTCTGACAATTTCCCGATTCTTGTAAAACTTTACGTAACCCTATTTTGGTAGCTCCTGAAGCTTGTACAGTGTGTAGACACAGTGCCCGTAGAGTCTGACGAACAGAACGGGCCTGGTGCCACCCCTATACATATCGGGTTCCCATGTTTTCAACCTGCCGTCGCATTGTGACCGTCGAAACCCCTTCGTGTCTCCTCTTCCGAAGAAAGCGAGAGAGACGGTGGATACCTGCGGTCGAGTCTGTGTCAGGAGAGCTCGAAAATTTTCAACCGCGGCCACGGAGGAAGATGGAAACGGTCGAGCCGAAGGCGGGGAGACGTGTCAGGCCTATCAAGGTCGGCCGGAATGGTCCATTTTTTACCCCGCTTAAGTGGCTTTTAACGCTCGAGTTCGACGACCAGTTCGCGCAAGGCCGATCAAGATCGCGAACACGTAACGAAGCAATCTCGAAAGTACAGCTTGCTCTCTCGAAGTTTCGACCTTCGCCGCGTCGATAAACCGTGCTTTCAACATAATTACATGGTTGCGGTACGGTCTCGGGCGACTATTTCCGATGTGTTTTTCGCAGCGGGGCCCATAAAACGCGACGCGTGGTAGAAGAAGGAAGCGGGCGAAGAGTGGACACGGTCCCGCGTCGGGACGCGTTAGCCGCGCGTTTAAAAACGAGTAGCAACGGGTCGGTGATATTTAAAGAAACTTCCCGCGCGGACGGCGGCGTGGACTCGCGGGGCCGTCCAACCGGAAAATTATTATCATAATGACCGACGGATGCATTCGTCGATCGAACAGCAATAAGGAAATGCGGATCGGAATGTCTCGATCGAGGATCGCTTCTCCGTGTCTCTCGCCCGGCCGTTCTTCCATTACTCCGCGCAAATAGAAGGCTACGTCCGGCTAGTGCATGCCTATTTGTCCGCGGTCTTCTTAGGTATCGATATCCGCAACGGTGTTCCCGCGGAATCGCGAGAACGGTACCGCTTCGCCATTGGAAAAATCAATTAGACGCGACCGCCCTGGACAACAGAACTGCTCGGTGCGTGGTACAACTAACAGAAGAACCGAACCGCGACGGTACACCGGCTATTAACGGAGACACGGTTTAGCGTATCGCTGCTATTGCCCCGGCGATAAACGACTAAAGACCGAGAGGAGCCGAGGCGACGCGACGCGACGCTTTCCTCTCGGTTGTTGCTCGCTGCCCGCGGATGGATCCTGCAGGGTAATTTGCCTGTTCAGCAGCGAAATTGCCCTGGCAGCGTCGTGGGGACCCGATCGAACAAAGTCTAGCAGCTTTGTGTCGGACTCGTGACGACCGGCTGGGGACGTCTTATAAGCGAACGGGCCGCGGGACTTGAAAAGGGGCCCCCAATTATCTTGCACGCAACGCGTGTGCAGTCCGAGGGAACAATTTTCCAGCGGCAACCAGAGACGAAAACGAGCAGAACGAGCGCCGAGCTGGAACGGAAGAGAGAAAGAAAGAGGGAAAGAAAGAGAGGGCCCCGATATCCGCGTCGGCAGAGGCGGGCGCGCAGGTAGGTGGGCGAAACGGTCCCGCGGTGTGGCATACGAATCGAAATTCACCGAGGATAGCGGTTGTCGTAACCGACTCGCGAGAGAAGAGCGGCCAAGTCGATTACAGGATAATTGGACGAGCGTTCGACCCTTGACTTCTCTAATATCATTTCGGAAACCAATACTAGCCGCTCGCGAATCGAACGTTCCGCTCGCTGCCCCTCAATTAACTTCGAAGATTACGCGTTCCCCTCCGGAACGATTCATCTTGCTCTCTCGACAACCGAACAATTTCACTTATCGTTACCGGCCGTGGCTCCGTGATGCTCCCTTTCTTTCTCTATGTATTCGACGAGGGCGCCATTCGACGAAGACCGGACTAACGAGAAGACAATCAGCCGCGGACATTACCAATCGCGTGCCTCGCGCAACCATGTCCGAGGAGTACACCCACTTAGACGAACCGTAATAGTTTTCGAGCACTTATACCCCCGCGATTTAACACTTTACTCCGCCGGGTATGACCAGCGACGTGTTTACAACGCGGTTCACCATGTATGGGACGCAGCTCGCGAATTTAAAGATCCGTCGATGCTCTCTTCAGTCCAGTCGGCTCCTTCTTTAACTGCCTGCATCTTGAAACACGCCAATATGAACGCGAAACACAAAATATAGTAAGTCTGTAGTAAACAAGTACACGGAACATGCGGTCACAAACTTCGTTTCCTTATTATGTCATTAATTCCTTAGGTTTTGTCATAAATTTAAAATTAGTATATTACATGTAACTTGTAATCGATTCATGAATGGGATAAAATGCACATTTTAAAAATAAAGCAAGAGAACGTGGTAAAGGATCGAACACGCTACGCATGTTTATACTAAAAGAATCAATCTTTCGAATTATTCAAACCAGAATTAGAAAACTCCATAAATAAAAGAATATCCATCTCGTGGCAGTGCTCTCCTATAATTGTGTAGTTCGCGTAACAAGAAGTTAGCCGGAGAAGAGAAGAGACGCGGACAGGATCGAAGAAAGCATTAAGAACTCGTCGGCAGTCGACCATTGGTTTCTGAAACACTGTGCAACAGCCGAGAATAAACAAAGCGTTAATCGTGTACCGGAAGGTTGAACTCAGCAGAACGTAAAATAGAAGCGGATCCCGAGCCTGGCAGTTATCCTGGGCTAATTTGGAATTATAGATTCCGCAGGGACGAGGAAACGAGCAATCAGAGTTGTTGATGGATAGTAAAATCCACTCGTCCACGCATCGCAGGAACAAGGTGTTTCTTAAGAGGGCAGCTCGTCGAAGCGTATAATTTGACCTATTCCACGAGTCGATGGAAAAGAACCCGTTTCCGGTTCTATACCCGTGAAGTCGTTTTCGAAGGGACACGCTCGAGCCGGCATGGCGGAGTGGATGCGATCTCGGCGTTTTCGAGACGGACACGCCGTTTAAAGTAGGCGATCTCGACGGAGTCGGCACGCAATGACGTTGCGGCGCCCGTGGGGAAAAATCCACACGGGAAACTCACACACGGGCGGCCAAGAGCAGCTTCGTCGAAGCCTTCAATTACCGTAGAGTACGCGAATGCCGCTATTTTTCTCGCGGTACGCGCATCGGTCTCGCGTGTGCGACCCGTCCACACGCAGCTTTCGCTCGCAACGAGACATGAAACCGGAGAAAACCGCTCCCGATGTTGGCGCACGGCCGACGGAAACCATTTGCATATCTTCGCGGACCACACTTTCGACTGCGAACGACCGTCCACTTTAATGCTAGATTCACCGAACCCGCCGAATCGATGGAATTCGAATTACACGGCCGGGCGGTCGAACCACCTGGACAAATGGTACTTTGGAATCTTTCATGGGAAGATACGGGGCTGCGTCGAGAACCCATCGCGTGGACTTTATTAAGCGAACCTTGGAAGATGCAAAACTATTTTTTGAGAACATTAAATTAGTTTTCAAACGATACGATATCGAGATTAGTAGATATTATTATTTTATTAAACTCGGGACTTGATTAAACTTTTTTTATTAAGTTCTGGCTATATTTCACGAGCAATCAAGAAGATTGCTAGTTTAAGTCATCCGACATACACGCGGTCTTCTATTTACTAGTTGTTTACTCGTTTACAATAGCTAAACGTGCATGCATCGCGTTATTACCACCACATATTTAATATAATTATGTAATTTAGTATGTCCGCTCCATCCATGGGAGTGTAATATGTTTCTCAAGTACGGTCCACATTAATTCCTGCAGCAATATTAGAAATCCTCGTTAGAAGCCGGTGTGCCAGAAGGCGGAGCTACAGGAGGCGGTGCTAATACATTCTAAACAGCAGTGGGGCAATTAGACGCCAATCAGAGCCGCGATCATCAGTGTAGCCAGCTCGTTATCGTCGCACACTACATCTTCTGGAGCAATCTCGCGTTCACTTTTCCCTAATCGTGTCTAGACGAGCCAAGACCACACGTAAAGTCCTCTCAGGAGGTCCGCAACAAATCGCGAAGCTATACCCGACCAGTCACAACATTGTAGCCGGGAACGATCCACGCCCAGGGCTAGAGATCGTGAAAATCACAGGTCACACCGGTCGGGCCACGCTCGTTCACGCACCGGGAATTTTTTCCGGGCCTGTAATGGGGACGGTATTGTCGGTTTACAGCGCAATTTCCATGTGGGCGTGGCGGAACGCGGGCTATTTGGTTTTCGATGATACTTGAATCTGGAGCCAAAGGTGGATCTTCGAGGGAACAATGGGGACGTGATCGGGAGATCGCGATACGACGACCGAGGATTTTTTCCAAGCTCCGTTGCTATTACCTTTGACGATCCTCTATTGGGCCTCTGATTGCTACTTTCAATACAGCGTGCTATTATCATTCATTAGGTTCTGTTCTGGATAAAAGTAATCGATGTAGATACCATTCATCGGCATATTTTGCTAACCTATTTGAGAGGATTTTTAGTAGTGTGTCGCTCGCTGAACATAAATCATATTGAAATAGGAATTCGACGTGGTTAGTAACATTCAAATAATAGATGTATTGTTAATTTATGTAACACTTTAATACGATAACTGCTAGACATATGACAATAAAAATGGCATGAAATTAGAACAACTTATTTCATTACATAACCTCCGAGATGACGAACCCTATTGTTAGAGCACTTAATTCTTTGACCATCTTGCTTGTTGTAAATCCTAACAAAGATAATTATATAGACATAATTTTTCAATACCTTTTATTTGCCAGATTGCAATGAAAATTCATTTGCTGCGGCAGTCGAAGTGTTAATGCGTAATTTATTTCTCCGAGGAGATTGTTTCTAGTAAATTATAAAGCATCCATCTTGTATTTATCTGTTCGTGGTTCAACGAGAGGTACGTAGAAATATTTGCTCCCGTCGTGATTGTTGGAAATTTGCATGTATGAACGCAGGAGAAAATTGTTAAAGGAATTTAGAGAATAATCGAGAGCTTTCGTACGCAGGGTAATTGCCTCGCGCGAAAACGATGGCACTTAAATTTAGTATTTGCGGAGGTCCCGGAGTCGTTCCAAGAAGTTACAGGGAAGAGCGAAATACCACGGCGCCACGGAGGAGCGTTCCGCAGTCACAAAATTGTAGTCACGAGCACAGCGTGGCAAAGGGTAGGTTACGAAAATGACCGGTCTTGCGTCAATCCCCTCGTTTACACGCCGCAAGTTATACGTGTTAAACCGTGAGCTCCGTGGCGAGCGGCGGCGGAGGCCTGCTACGATTCCTTGTTCCCGTAATAAATCAATCCCACGACTACGGAACGCATTTAGCTCCTTAATTCAATTACGAGATACTTATCCACCGATTCACGCTGGTTATCTGTTGATTTATAACTCGTTACACGGTATTACCGTGTCAATATTGCTATAAAGTATATCGGGCCGATTAAGTGCTCTCGGAGAGACACGCCGAGAGGCCCCTTTACCGGGATCTAGGGGCCAGACCGAAACCTCGCTGGCGACTCTTCAACGACCGCAGGACCTCTTCGTGGTCTGTCAAGGACTTCGAGGAGCCTTCTAAACACCGTTAAACCCTTGACGGACTCGTGAATGATATCTAAGCTACTTCCGATAGCTCGTCGAGATCTATCGAGCTTCCGTGTAGCAAAGAAATCTCGAGCAAGGTGCTCGACGGTACCCAAAGAAGCTATCAGCTTCGGAGCACTCAAAACGGATCCTTTGAACTGCTTCGAATGCGGTATCGATCATTTTTGGACGTACTTGCATCCCACAGGTCAGTTCTCCTTTCAACAGGTTGGCTTACTTGTGCCTCCTCGACTGTTTCAATTGTTACTTTTGTTTGTTGAATCGCTTTAGATCGTTCGTTTTTCACATTGTTGAATCCTTGTCGTATTTAGAGATGGTAATATCGGACAGCAGGAAGATTAAAAACATTTACTAACGTTAAATATAACAAACGTGTTACATTGCGTTCGCATGCTTTTCCCAATCATATTAATAGCTCGAAAATAACAATTATTTTTTAAAATTTATAACGTTCGCGATATTTTGTACTCCATCTAACCGCCCTATAAAAACTAAAATATCTTCATCGCAATCGAAGCATGCAGTAGCAAAACTGTTTAGCCGCAGAATAAAATAAAACGCTGTGATCGCCTGCTGCCAGTGTCAAGCCCGTTACGACCCAGCCTTCTGAAGTCTCCATCAAACTCCGTAGCTGTTAGCGCACGACACGAGCTGTTGCTCATTTTAATTAGACCTAGCAAAAATGTGCGCGCGGCTCGAGGAAACTCGACCGCAAATGAACCAAGAAAAGTTCGTAATTAAAGACCTGCACGCTCGCAAACGTTACCGCCGGTGATGTCTTGAAAAGTTTCCAGCTGATGTGGGTCCGAGGATGCAGGTACACTTAGCAGGTAAATTCCCGACTGCACACGTAGCCGGTGCTCGAAACGGTTTCACAAGGGCCGGCATGGCACCGCGAATGCGATCGTGGCCGGCTGTCAGTCAAAAGCTTGTTACGGGAGCCAGCGCCGAGGGCTAGATTACGAAAATCTTCGCGTGCTCGCGATCGGAGCGGCGCGGTGTCTCGAGAACCGGCGGAGCGGACCCGCGGCGGGTATATCGGGCCCCGGGCCGGTGCCCGGTGCCCGGCCCGATGCCAGTACCCGGGCAATTTGTTGTCGCCGCGATAAATCAACGCCGGCGAGCGAATAAATATTTGTGCTTCGACGGTTATAGTTGTTGACCGCGCGATTCGCAGATCCTTATCTGCGGCCAGGTAGGTGGCGTGTTTTCGCGTGGCGCGAGCTATTCCCGATCGGCCTAATCGATCGTAACCGCGCTCTTAATAACCGAGCGTCCGGCCGAAACGATCCGGAACGGGCCGGCCGCGGCCGCGACGGCCGCCGCACGCCGCGCGCCGTGATAAATAAACCGCGGACCGCCATTAAGCATCGCGGCCTTCTGTCACCTACGAACGACAAGCGCGTTTCTACCCGGTGGTCGCGGCCGACCGGGGCGTGTCGAGTGTCTCGTTCCGCGGTCCCGAGTAATTAAATCAAAAGTCATGGGACCGGGTCTCCCCGAGCAACTTGTACCGGACGCCGCTCCGTGGAAACGCCGGTCACGTGGGAGGACGAAATATCCCATTGTCCAGTCGGCCGATCAATCATCGAGGCTGGACCGGCCGCGAATTCGAATGCGATTTCTGTCGCGAGGCCGATAAATAACGGTGACATTATTCCGCCAGCGAGACACTCCTCCGCGGTGCTGCTCAGGAACATCGTCTCAATTACTCCCGCACCCTAACTGTCCACGGTACCCGGCCGTGTCACCGTCAAACCCGCCCAACGATGTCGCATCGAAATGTCAGGTCGGTTGACACACTGCTGGTCGATCGGCCAGATCTCCGGCCAAAGGAGTATGTATGTCCATTTTGCGAGACGTTCCGCTGCTTTGGGTAGACGCGCATCGATATAGGTGTGTTCAGAATGTTTATGGTAACGAGACTTGGTCTGGAAATGCCATCGCGGACGAACCTTAAGAGTTTCTTAATCTTTCATCGGCATTGCAGATAGCTTCGTTGTAAACCGCTGATACCGCGACGGTGTACGTACCGACTTTAAACTAAACTCCGGAGGAAGCTAGAAAATCCTACCGAGTACGACAGTTTCAATTAATAATAGAAGACACGCCGAGATCTAGGATAGGATGCATCAGAAGTGTCTTCGTGAACTTTAACTTTGCTCTAGACAAAGGTTTACATGATGTTTCTAGACCTATCTAAGATACGAGACCATCTTCAACAGAACGTGATATCTACCAGGTGTTAAGATGTTGCACAATTAAATTTGCAAGAAAAAAGATTGAATTAATCTCTTAACCATAACAGTACGTTTAATAAAAATAACGAAAAGACTAAGTATTAGTGTTGCTACTTGTATAAAGCAACACGCATTAGTTGTTCTTAGTACTCGGTGGTTTTAGTGTTGAAACAGCTTTAAATATACGAATATATTTCAGTTGCCATTGAAATTGTAATTTGAACGCTCAAGTATAACAACTTTTGTCTAGCAAAAACAACTAACTGGTTAAAAAGTGATTTCGCAAAGACTGCGCGAATCGTAGGATTGAACCATAAACGGCGGGTGTCGGGACACATCGCGTGGCCATTTTTCGAGGGCCGTATAAGGATTAAAGAACGCGGCTCGCACAAAGTGAAACTTTAATGTCGACTCTATCAGACACCAGCGGGGATGTGTTAAGACTCGCCCCGGCATCGTCCCGTTCGCGCACGATATTTCCCCCGTCGCCCGTGCAGGTTATAAACAAAGTTAACTCCGCACCGGTTGTCTACAAAAGACAATCCCCGCGACCTAAGTCTCGTTCTAATGCCCGGAGCTATGTCTCGGGACTCACTCCGAGGCCTCTGAATACATTAACCGAGACGTACTCGAACTTAACGGGTCGCGGGAGGGTGAGCTGGGGGGAGGAGGAGGAGGAGGAGGAGGAAGGAGAACGAGAAGGGAGAAAAGGTAGAGAGACACACAGCGAAGTCGAGGCAGCGACAGCCACATGTGGAGACTTGGATGGAGACGGGATCTCTCTCTCTCTCTCTCTCCCTCTCTCTCTCTCTCTCTCTCTCTTTGTTTCTCTTTCTCACCCTGTTTCTCTAGTAGCAGAAGCTAGGCTCTAGCAGCGGCATAGTGTACGCTCGATTCCTTTGCCCGGTAATCCGCGAGGGAACTGGAAATTATATGGTAATGAAGTGCTTCTGAGAGAGCATCGTAACGGCGGCGGGTCGACTCGAAAGACAATACGATTTTACTTCGAGAGAATTTAATAGACCGATGCAGGCGACGAGGCTGCCGCGAGTTGCACCCAACAGTGCAGCTGCAGTCGCTCTGATGCTGAAGCTTCGTGACATTTCGATGGACTGTACAATTTTTGAAACGCGACGTATCTTAACCGGACAGATCAGGTTTATGGATTAAAACATAAATGAAGTTAAACACAAATTAATATCAGTCTAAAAATACTATTTTTGTGCTGTACCGCTAACTAAACCCATTTGAAATAGATTGACTACAAAAGAGAAAATAAGAATTGTCTCATTGGTAATCTTTCATCCTGTTCGACCTGATAAATAAGATATGTAAAACATTTGTTATGTATCCTTAACCACACTTAAAAATTAAACGATTAATAATGAACAATTTATTAATTTGTCCTTTCTATCGACGATCGAAATATGTAATCCGTTCTCTAGGTATCTACGATTTCGCACAATGTAATCATGAATTTATGTATACGGGAATGGACAGAACCGGTACATTAAACGCTAAACACTAAACATTAAACCTCAAATAGCACAGTAATTGAATATTATGGCCAATTAAACCAATCGAGTAACAACAATTAAAGATAATGTATGGAAAACGAGCGTGGGATTATCCAAGACCATATTCCATCGATGTACAACGTTACGTTGATCAATTGTTGCAATCATCGAGAAATACTATTCGACGAGGATAGTTGAGCGAGAAAGTTCGATTCTTTCGAGGGAACTGCATTTATTGATTTCGGAGTGGTAAATCTTAATATTGGAGCGATGTGGCGGCCCGACACGGCTTGGCGGCAGGCTGAGTGCAGTTCGTGGTATTTGATATCGACATAATCGGCGAGCCGCGGGGCTCTCGCTCGGTAAATCCGGCTATCTCGCTCCCTCGGCTTTTCCTTTCACGAGAGAAAGAGATTCCGCGTGGCCGGGCGCGCGGAATCGAGCGCGAACCACGCGCACCACCAACCTGCATATCGTTCCGTGTTTCGCCGGTCGTCCCGATGCACCGAGCCTGCGGCGCTCTCTTTCCCTCGGTCTCCTCTCTTGCTGTCCCTCTAACGGTGCCCTTCCTTCCCTACTTCCATTCTGTACCGGCTTGTCGAGTCCGACGGTACAGGCCTCGGTGTTTCTCCCCGTGTTTCTCGATTCCGCGTTCGCCTCGCCTCGTCTTACACGCGCCATCCATTTCGATGGGAGACCGAAGCGAGGCGAGGCGAGGCGGAGGCGATGCGGAGCCGTCCTCAAGATTTTTCGACCGGACGAGAAACGTATTGCGACCGAGGGACGGCAGATTTGTACGCGGATCGGCCGTCTCGTCGTAAATTCACCCGGGCTCGATGGAAATTCGTATCCGCGAGCCCGGCCTATTGAGCGATTAGGCCGAGCCGAGGCCGAAGAGGACACGCACCCTCCATGCGAACGCGATTTGTCTTATGCTCGCACGGAATTACAATCGTTCCATCCCCGGATTTCGGATTCGTTCCTTCGAGCAGCTAGCTCGTGCGGGAGAACTCTACTGCATACTCGATCAACTCTTTGTTCATTTAATCTCGAATTTATTCGTTCCCGTACACTTTGTAAATATATAGAATTAATAGATGCGTTAATTACGCGTTCTCTGTCGACACAGATTCCTTGATTACTCGCTGCGCATTTGTCATTTGTTGGTGTTGATTGCCAGCAAAGCAGGTGTACACTGTGGAAACTTTATACCAACCATTTGCAAACGAAACAATCCGCGCGCGATAATCTGTCACCAATTAGTTGAATACATTTGAAATTAATTAGGGTAGTTGAGAGAGTTACTGTGGGATAAGCAATTGCTGTACTTTTGGTTCATTTTCGAGCATAATCAACTATTATTCTCTCATTTCGTTTATTTTGTCACAACGAAGAAGTTAGATCGAAGCTATCGAAATTTTTAATCTCGAGCGGAGTTTGGAGACACCTGGCCATTATAAACAATGGGAGAAAGCTATTGGCTTTTCTTAGAACTCTCTTGTGTATGTAGAACTGTTGAATAACCCATTTGGTTAAAAAAGTTTTAATCAAATGCGGACAAGAATTCTTCTTAAAGAGACTCGAGCTCCGATACATCGTCCAGATCATGCACCGAGGAACTATGACTACAATATTCTGAGTAAATGGTAACTGCGACATATTGTTTTACAATTCCCACACTGGACTTTCCGTTGCAGAAATCTACAAGTCACAGCTGCCATAGATAGAGTAGGTAGAATTTTGTGCCCAACGACTGCTTAACATTTCAAAACGTACGTTCGAAAATTGATGGCGTTGCAGCGCGTTCGCAACGAGATGAAAAAGAAGTTCGAACGATGCCGATTTCCGGCGGGTTTCTCGGAGTCGCGAAACCAAAAGGGATCGATTAACGCTACACGGGGAATCGATGTCCCCGGGGAGAGAGGAGGGGGGGGGGGAGTTAGAGGGCTCCGGTAGAGACCCCGATGCCGTATAAATAACCAGAGAGGCGTGAAAGATCGCTGGTAATCTCGTACGGCGCGCGTTTTATTTGGTGGCATTAGCGTCTAGGTAATTTTCAGTATGCGCCGCTGATAAATGCCACGAAGACACTTGGACATAAATCTCGCGTCGTCCGCCGGTAGAGATAGGCGAGAAGGCTAAAAATACCATCGCGGGCGAGCGCGCGCGCGCGCGCGAGCGTTCGAGTTGACGGGACCCCTTCGATTGGTTAGAGACTCCCTCCTGTCGTGTTTCACCGAAAACTGGCCCTCAAGCAGGTAGAGGCACGCCGAATATATACGCAGGCCGCACGAATTTATAGTGCGCCGGTTAATATGCGTGGTCCCCTTGACCCGCATGTTCTTCTTACCCCATAAATCGTCGCGCGGGAAACGACGCACGGAATACTAAAACACTTCGATATATCCCTCAGCCCCGCCGGTCCCGCATCGTTCTCGTCTCAAACGAAACGGATCCCGCTCTGCCCCCCCTTTCCGGAAGAGCATAACCGTTCCGCGAGCTCTTCTACACAGCATCGCCGGCCGAAGATATCCGCACACCTACGCCGCGCCGCTCCGCTTCCCTCTTCCGCCAACAATGGCCGGCTTCGAGAAACGAGGATCAATGCGAGTGGATATCGCTGTAAGCTCCGGCGGCTACCCACCCCCGCGCCCGCCTCTTTCTCGCTCTCAACCCTTCTTCGCTCTAAATCGGAACGGCTCTCCTCCCGCCGCTCCTTTCCTCTTCTCACGGCTCGTCCCGCCGCGGCGCATTCGGTTTGACTGCTAAAAGGGTTGACTGTTAAAGCGAAAACGACCGATGCAACCCGACGCGTAATCTTCTTAACCTTCTCCGCCCGAGACCCCTTTTGACCCCTTTCGAGCGCGCATCGGTTTCCAGAATTTTTCTTTCCGCCGCGGAGCCCCAGCCCGGAACCAGGCCCAAGGCACGCCCTCCTACCCGACAGCGAAAATTCCACTTTGCCCGGTGGCCCGCGAGAAGCGGATTCCCGACACGTGCTACTTTGTACCCCGTTCGCGCGGTTTTATGCCGGCGACAGGGGCTGCAAATTAGCGGAGGGATGCGGTGACACACTGTCGCCGGGACTTGTCGAGGAAGTCGACCGCGCGGCTGTTTCAAAGGATAATCTCCTTCCAAATTCTTCGAGTTACCCGAATATCGTACGAAATCTAATATAATATACGGAACGTGATTCCGACTTGAAAAAACGATGCAACACTTATAACAACTAATTTCCCAATCGCTAAAATATGGTAAAGGGTCTACTAACACAAACAATTTTATCACCTCGGTGACTGTAGAACGAATGATAAGGAAATAATTAAACGGATAATTAACAAAAGTTCTAAGGCTTCCTCGGAAACGGAACTTTGATAGCAACGCGTTTAATAGCAATTCCGATGAAAATGTAAAAGGTTCGAGTAAAGGTGAATTTCAACGACGAACATTTTTAACCCCCATTGTCCTATGCTCGGGCGCATGGGGAATTTAATTTCCTGTTTTCTCACGAAAAATCCGCAAGTTCTATCTCACCATCGTATCAGCCAATTATCCGCTGTAAAACGAAGGGGCAAATTGAGATGGGAAAACCGACGATAGTAAGGGTTAGCGAAGACTGTAAATGCTGACGTCTTCGCTGCCCATCTTTGGGCCTGATTCATGGGTGTTGTAATCCGCTAACAGTATCATTGTCGGAACGGTATTTATATGGATGGTAACAATCAGTGCTAGCGCGCGTCACGCAACTGCGCGCGTTACCTCGAGCCGATCCACCGACGCAACGCACACACCGGCGAACTATTTAGCGTTGCCCGCGCGTCCGAGAATCGTAGAAATAATTAAGCGAACAGGATTTATCGCGCATTAAACTCGGATTTTAATTAAGCCTTCGAAACGGTTCCATAAATTGTACGAGTTTACGGCCGATACCAAGCATTAAAGCACTTTCATCGGGCGTAAATCAACATTCGTACTTTACGTCGAATAATCTCATTTTCTCGTCGTTAAACTACCAAGATGATTCATTGTCTGGCCAAACGGTAAACCGTCTTGGATCTCGCGGAATACCTCCTATCGATTCACTGGGAGCGTAATCGTGCTCACTTTCAACTCGTACTGCAAATAAAATTGATGCATCTAGCATCCAGCTCTTCGAGATATGAAATAAACAATAGATTATCATACAGAGTGGAGAGAACTGCGTTTCAAAAATGTATAAGATGCTATGTGGGTTGGCAGGTCACGCGAGTTAACAAGTGGTCTGTCACTGGTACTTCACATTCTGTCATTCTTTATACTGGAAATAGCACGTGTCATAGTTTCGTGTCACGAAAACTACGAAAAATTCTACTTGGAAATTGGATATGATTTTCTATAACCATAATAGACGAAAAGATTGACAACATCGTACCGGTAAAAAATATATTATTTTTATACATTGTATATAACATGACTACTATCTAAATTAGAACATTTTCTCTCATAATGCGAAAACGTTTCAAGCTATCATAGTCTAATAAGCTTGCTTTCCCAGTTTTATGCATTTATTTCATAGAGAGTATTTGCATTCTATTCAAATGATTAAAGAAGGAAATATCAAAGTGATTCCTGCTGTTTGTATTGGATACAGACAATTTTTATTTCGCTGGAAGATCCGCAATCTGGTAAGAAGATACTTTATTAGGTCACTGCAGCCCTAAGAAGCAGGCAGCATTCGGACCGGCGACGGCAATCATCTTCAGTAACGAAAGGGTTGAAAGAGCATCCCGTCGTCCCGTCTTCGCTGCAGAAAGATTGCAATTTTCTGAAGGGGTGTAGAGAGGAGGGGATGACATCTGCGAGGCATTGTTCGCCAGCCCTTAACCGGACAGCGGTTCGTCTTCCGGTGTTGGACGGGACGTATAACGGGTCCGCTCACGGCGCGCAATATGAGGGAGTAATATATTCGCGGGAAAAATGCATGCATGTATAACAATTACGTTAGAGCCCGGGTTGGCACCGGGACAGGTACGAACGGACGTCGAGTGGCGAAGGTAAGCAGAATTTATTACAAGACGCGTCGCAATAAATTTCACCTATCTCGCGGGTCTCCGCGCGAACACTTCTTTAATTAAAAGCAGGAAGCTGTACTATAAACCGAGTGCTAATTAATCGAAAGATTGTTTTATCTTATCGGGAGGGAGGGGAGGTGGGGGGGGGGGGGGGGGGGGGGGGGCAAGGGGGGGGGGGGGCGGGCGGACGGGTTTCCAGGGGGAAACGCCGGGGGAGTCTAATAAAACCACGTGGACCGGCCACGGCGGCGCGTGCGAGCGAACGGGGGGGGGGGGGGGGGGGGGGGGGGGAGAACAGGAGAGGAGGACCAAGCGAGAGGAGACGAAAGTAACGTGGAAGAAGGAAAGTTGGGCAATCCATTACCCCGGACCGGTCGACTCTGCCGACGAGGCGGCGTTCGAATCTCCCGAAATCCACTCGCGAATAAATTCGCGGACCGGCCCGCGCGACAAATTCGTGCCTCCTGCCCGCCCCTGTCCGCTTATCCCCACCCTCCTCGAGCACCGGCCTACCAAAAAACTTCCGTTAATCAATCTCTGTAATCATCTTCAACCTACAAAGTGTAGTCGCCCCAACGGGACTAAGGAATACGATCGCTTGGAACTTTTCAATCACGCTTTTGCAAAGGTTCCTGCCTTTCAACCTGAATCCAGAGGACCACCTGGTCTTTGAAACGCTGCTTTACAGAGGACAGGCCGGTATCTGGGGCTAATAGAAGCAACAGGACTTGCAAGCGATCGCTTGACACTTTTCAAGTACAGTTCAAAGGTTGCAAACAAGCTATGGTGCTAAAGAAAAGAATGTCTGCAGTGATGCATAATTAACGGTGGATCTTCATGCAACATGGAGTGTATTCATTGTCGAATCATTGTTCGACGCAAGATAAGAATAGAGGGAATAGAATTTAATCGAATATAATCTTTCCACAATTAAGATACTTAATCGGAATAAAAAATCGAATATATGATTAAATCAGGCTACAGCAAAGTTAATAATTCATTAATACCATCAGAAACATTAATAAAATGTTACTCACGATCACGCGTCGTATACTAAATTCAGATTTTCTAAATTCATTAGAATAAATTGAAAGTGAATATCAATAAGCTGGAGAAACATCTAACGATAAGAGTAAATCGATTAAAGCAAAATAAATTAGACTTTTCGTAATTAGACAACCTATAAAAAAACACGATTTTCTGGATCATTAGAAGAACGTAAGGTCGAAGAAAACATGTCGGTATATTAAAATTCGTTTAATGTTCTTACTCGTTTCTTGTGCATATATCCCCGTCAGAAATTCACTAATCTCACGGTACACGACTTACAGTAGCGTTTCCATTTTGTTCGAGCCATGAATGTCCGTAATAAATCTGACGGCGAAGCTTCCCGGTGTCTCTTAAAATCTCAGGTGATCATCCGCAGGCCACCTACCTGATAAAAGAGAGGAGCCCGCGCGACAGATTTGTCCCGCTTGACCGGGACAAGTTGGGTCGATCGCTTATCCGGTGGCCACTGTATAAAACCATACCTTGTCCCTCCCCGGCCCCTTCGGCGCCCCCTCAGCTTCCCTTATCGTTGGTCCATCGATTACCCTTTGATACCGGTCATATTTCCTGTTGGTATTCGAACGGGAACAAAGGCCGCGATGGGGGCCGCAGCGAAAAGCCCGCGCGGGCCCGCGAGACCCGCGATGAATGAGAAGACGGCTGAATAAGAGGACAGAGAAAAAGTTGGGCAATCCATTAGCCGGGCTTACCGGCCCGCTAGACGTCGGCGGCTGAAAACCACGGCCCCGCGTTCGCCAAACTTCCGTCAAAGCTCGACTCGCCATGACTAAAGATGCGCGCCGGCCACCTCCGCGCGATCCTTTTTCCCCTTTTTTCCCCTCTTTCTTTCTTCCTTGTACTTCCTCCCTGTTCCTCGGCCAACGGGTGGGATACCACCATCGTCGCGGAGGAAACTGCGCGGAGGCCCGCGGAACTTTGGCAATCCATTAAACAGGCGGGCCTCTCGCAAATCCTGTCTCGCAACCGAAGCGTGGTTTACGTGCTGCAACTTTTCCCGCGGCCTCAACCTTCTCTCAACGAATATCGTCCGCGACGTGGTAACGAGGACCTTGCCATCGCGAAAGTCGCAGAACATCTTTTGCATTACGAGAGAATTCCTGCATAGGTTAGAGATCAACGGAAGTCGTCTCAATAACGCGTAAATATTAACTCGTTGTGCTTGAAACCACTTTAACTCTCAATCTGAAATGATTTTATTAAACCGCGATGTCTCCACTTTATATGACTTTATTATATTTTATGCATAATAAATTGCTGCGCGCGACAATCATAGCGTTATTGCTATTCTCCCGACGGTTTTTGTAACTCATTTACTTAATTCAAACTCTCGGCCGTTACTATTGTACCCAATGATCCTTAATTCTTGTTTTACTGTTACTACCATCATTGTAAGTTCTATTATTGTTATCATCCACTCTTACTCGTGTAATCGCTATTATTCCAGTTTCTGTAACAAAGAGTCGCCCCGTTTATATAACAAATAAATTAAATTAAACAGATGTACCGATTAAGATTATTTCGACTGTAATAATCTTTTGGTTAAAATAAAAAATTCGTACTTATTATTCATCTACATTATCTCGAATGTTTGCGACAAGACAATCGAATCCTATTTCGTCTTAAAAGAACAGAATAATGGTGAAACACGGCAAGGGGTTAATACAGCAAATTTGATAACATTACTTACTTGTCATTGAGAAAAACAATATCTCCAACTGTAATCGAAAGTGAAAGAAGTGGAATAAGAACATCAGTATGCAGATCCAATAAATTAATTCTCGCAAGACATAAAGTAAGGAAGCGGTGATTCACACCTCGGTGTTAAAAAGGTTATCCAACAATTTCCAACGGTGTTCATTCCTGGAACAAGGTCTCACCTCGTAGCGTTTTCCCATGCGGGGAACGAAATCGCGTGGACGAAAGTGTCGTTTCGCTTTCACGGATAAGGCTCGCGCGTAAATAGTAGGCCGGATCGGTAAAAACACGATCCATAAAGATAGCTCATCGGCCAAGTCGTGAGGCGAGGCAGACCGAGAGAGGTCTCTATCTGGCCGGGCTGTTTTATAGCCGCGATATTTCAGAAATCTAAATGAATGCGTAAATTTCGCTCGCATCAGTGTAATTGATTGGATCGGTAAAAAGCGTCGGCCTAATAAGGCCGGCTGATAATCGTCAACCGGCGAGACTTTTATAAGCCAACCGACAGGTTTCGCGAACGTTAACTGCTGCCGGGACAGATTTCTCCAGCTACGCCGTGATCTCCCGCGATCTTTTAACCAGAAGCTTCGACGATCATCGTCCGGATTCAGAGCCGGCGCAGCTAGTCAAAAAGCGTCAAGAGGCGTGGCGGAGGGGGGGGGAAAGGACTGCGGCGAGGAGAAAGATTGCGGCGAGGAAAAAGATCGGAGCGGCAATTAAGAAGCGCGAACGAGGCCGACTTTGTCCCATCGAACGTTTTACGAGCGCAATCGGTCGGGCGTCAATGTCCCCCTATAACCGTATAAATCTGGAAGCGTTGAGGCCGGGACAGCGTGAAAATAATAGATCGAATCGCGAGGAAGCCCGGGTCCATAAACGGACCTCATAATCGGCGTATATCGCCGCTCGGCTGCTCGAGCTGATCGCTTTATCGTCCGGGATTCTCCGGGAAGCGTGACGACCGACCGGGTTCGAGTACGAGCCCTCGTATCCCCGACCAGGGATACAAGCCGCATGTACCCGCGCGACCCGCTCGCGCACAAAGAATCGACAAGCGAGCGAGAGACCGCAACTGAGGAGATCGGTAACAGAAGTAAGAGAAAGTGAGAGAGAGAGAGAGAGAGAGAGAGAGAGAGAGAATCGTGGCGCTGCGGTCTGATGAAGTGGTTCAATAAAACGTATCAATAAAAACGATTCATAGTCGTGGACGGAGGGCACGCACGCGAGTACGACGCGAGCGGGTCGGGCGCGGGAGGGGTGCCGACCGAAGAAACGTAACCCGTAAGAAGAGGAAAGTTGGGCAATCCATTACCCCGGCCGGAGAGATGGCCGAGGAGAGAGCGAGAGAGCGCGCGTGCTAGAGAGAGAGAGAGAGAGAGAGAGAGAGAGAAAGAGGGAAGGAGAGAGAGACCGGGAGAGCGAGCTCGGCCAGCCTCGAATCCGTGAGTCCACTCTGGAAGTTGCGTCAAGGCTAAATCCGCAGGGGCGGCCCCTTTGTGCCGATGTCCGCGCTTCTGCATACATTCTCGCCCGATAAATATACCCTTTGGCAGTATAATCCAGCTCCACGCGGATTCCTCCAGCACCGGTAGCTTCTGAGAACCTGCCCGGAGAGCTTTGAGCCAGAACGCCAGACAGAGACTACTCCACGGCCGTCCGCAGCACACGCTCCTTTTCTCCGCGCCGAGATACACAACGCTGCGCCGGCGACGAGGTTCCTCCCTCAACGTTTTACCCTTCCTCCAACCTTTCCCCATATACGCCGCTCCTGTCTTCTCTCTCTTTTCCTCCACCTCCTATTCTTGCCTATCCTCGTTCTTTTCCGGCCGGTTCTCCCTCTCGGCGAGAGAGGACCGTGTTACGCGAGCCGCGTTCCGGGCCACGCACACCGACAACGCGCGAGCCAGGAAATTGTTTCTATTCACCTTCCTGTGCACCCTCCTCCAACCCCACGCTCCGCCAGTACCCCACGGACCGACTTACAGATTGCGTACAAATAATCCGTCCAATGGCTACTCCACCTGCCTACTGCGAACCCCGCCGACTACTCTTCCATAGGAGACTGATTTCAGGGTGGTGAGTCTCGCTAATGGCAGCCTTCAGGCCTGCATGGCGCTAAGGGATGCTACCGGGTTTTTAACCAACAGGAAATGGAGGCTGCGGTAGTTCGAACCTTTTCGGGAGACTCATCGCGGAAATACCTTGCTGCGGATGTCTAACAGTCTTCTAGAGGACAATTGCTAACAAGTATATCCGGTTTAATGAAGATTTTCATACTCGTTTAAGTTTTACCGTAAGAGTGCTTTTTACCCGTCATTGTGTTACAAGTATGGCAGCTTGTCATGTTTAAATAACTAAAGTTACTAACACGTCTGCATATATTAGGTTGGTGCATATGAAATGTCGGATGTTTACGTAAATATATAAAACCGTATATCTTTTTTCAAAAGCTGTTGATTTCATCAAAATATGCCCCGTTTGCTTTACTACACCCTTTTCAACAAGATATCAATACAGAAATGCCTGTCTTAAACAAATTCTGATCTTTCGAATTAATAAACTTTGATATGGAATATTTCAGAGTGTCTTCATTTATATACTATTTAGCCCGTAAAAGCTCGGGCAGATTTTGGGCAGTTTTAGGACAATGTTGCCATTATACGTTGTTCGGCTGAAGAATGTGACAGCGACCTGTCATAAATAATGTCGGGATTAAGAGAAATAGAACGAACACCAGCATGAAAAACGTAAACACTTGAGTTTTTCTTCTCTGACGTCAGCGCTCCTACGTTGCCAGTAGGTTCGCCCTCGGCGCGTGGCTGTTCCATTACCCACCGCGCGAAGCATGTTGAACAGCTCTGAATTGTGCGATTCCAAATTGAGACTAGTCACAACCACAATCACGCGCTCGCATTTTACCGCATTTTCGTAACTTCCCCACTACCTCTCGGACGTTAGAGACTATTAACCCTTTGCGCTCGAAGCCACTGCCACTGGAAATCTGAAATAAATCTTCTATATTTTATAAAATTTTATATTTTGCTTCATTTAATTTCGCAATTGTTTTGTACGACGTATGCGTAGTTTTTATGAGCTAAACAATATGTAAATGGAGACAGTCTGAAAAATTCCATACTATAGTTTATTGATCCGAAAAATCAGAATTTCTTGAAGACAGACATCTATGAATTAAACTCGCTTTGGGAAAAGTGTACTGAAACAAATGGGGCACATTTTGATTAAATCAGTAGCTTTTGAAAAAAGATATGCAGTTTTATATACTCGCTTAAAAATCCGACATTTCATATGCACCAACCTAATATTATAGACTTAAGATTATCCGGATTCGAACTCCATCGGGAAAATTGCAAAACCGTTGCAACGTTTCGTTATTATAACAGAAAGCAGAAGAAATAATCTACCAGCGTGATAATTGCAAAATTGCTTCACTAATTGACCGCTTCGAACCATGCTGCACAAAAGAATGATGATGAAGTTATTATGTTTCAGTTCTCCCGGCAATGCAAATGAGTCGGGAGGAAAAATTTGTATACATATAAATTTACAACGAAGTTTCCCTTAACACGTTAAATCCCGAATCCCAAAAGTTCCCTCAAAATTAAAGTTATTTAATTAACGAAACCAAAGGTGAAAAATTAATATTCGCCGCAGGAAAAATTGCTGAAATTAATTTTCATTGCAGAAATCCTAGTAACATTCAGTTTGTTAAGTCAGCGAGAGAAAGAATCTTGTTAAACTCTACCCAGAAACAATTGTGTCGTTAAATAGTGCGTATTGTGCAAGTGTAAGTTAACCGCGGGTTCGAACGGACCCAGGCAGAGTAAGCGACAGCCCCAAGAGAAACGACCGTCCTCGAAAGAGCACCCAAAGAACGCTGATGATAAAATTATCTGACCTAGAACACCGCACGGACACGATCTTCCGTGTCTGGCGGAAAAGTTTCTCAAGAGCCCGCGAGACTGCGAGGCATCGCGGTACTCTGGGAACACGGTCGAGTAATTCGTTCAGCCGGGTAACAAGGCGGTATTCGACGAATCTACTGTTTTTCTGGCGCATCTCGTTGCGCCGCGCCGCGCCGGCTAGCCACGGTAAATTTTCACCGAAACACTTTCGACGTTAAACAGCTCCCCTAGGGGCTTTTTGCCTAGTAAGGGGCAGCGGGGGCGGGCGTAGCATGGATTACTCGGCGAGCAACAACGTTTTTATTCCATATTCGGAGCTAATCGAATATCCATTTCCGTTATTAATGGCATTCCATTTAACTGGTGCGGCCGCGCGGAGGTCAATAAAGATATAGAATAGAGGGCCGAAACAGCAATTTATAGAGCCATAAAGCTTGTCTCTACATGCGTTCGCCGGTTATACTCGGGGCGCAACCTTTAAGGGCCAGCTAGCATTTGCTTTAACGGTCATTCGGCTCCGGCGACGGATATTGGAAAAAAGTTGCCAATCCCCTGCTAGAATTCCGCTGCGTTTTTGCGGGCGAACCGCGCGCGCAGATCGACGGACAATGTACATGCGAGGCATCTTGTAAGATTAATGGCGATGCGCCTACACCTACGAACCACGTACTTTGTGCTTAGAAAGCCGAAAAGAAGTCGGCTCCGCGGATTTGTGACCGTCGACGTGCGCCGCCCTCCGAGTGCTAAATCGGAATCGAAATCGACCGGAAACACAACTGTACTTGAACATCTTTATCACAATAGCAGAGAAATGGAGCCGCTTAATGTGGAGCAGAATTGAGCAAACGGTAATCTGATTAACGACTAATTATAACCATCACTTACTGTAACCGATTTATAATAATTTATAATATCCAACGAATTATGATTGTTACTCACATTATTTTTTGTCCAACAGTAAAGTGATCAATTGCTGTGCACTTTCCTTGTCATTGGGTATAATTAACTTTATCGATTAAGACATATTAAATATTTAATAGTTTTGTAGACATACTACGAACAATTACTTTATTTTCTTTACTTTCAAATAATAATATTTAATATGTATGATTCGATAAATATAAGTATAATCGATTTTAGAACAAAATCTATATGTTAATACTTTATAACATATCAACCCCGTCCATTTTTTAATAAGCAAAATCTACCAATTTTGGCATTAACTTCTTCTTTTGAATGCAGCGTAGTAATTTCACGAATCGCTGCACAGAAGCTGTATTCTTTATTGTTTTTTGTAGAAATCGGCGCAGACACCGCTTTCTCATTTTCTCTGGGCGATATTCAGCCAGACCAATGAAAATGGCAAACGAACTTTATTAAATACGCATATTATCAATTCCTCTCCAAACGGAATGAAATGGTATTTTTCTGTTATCAATATTTAATCGCGCGGCAAAGATATCGAATCGATATCAGCGGGGATATGAACGTCGTTCGTCTCTTCTCAACTGGAATGAAATGGTATTCCGATGTTGTCAATATTTAACTTCTCGATTATCGATAAAATCTAGAAAAACCATTTGAGAGAATTACAGAGCGCGGTAATGATCTGAAGTTGGTTTGAAAGACAACGTATCTATGCGACTACATTTGTTGCTCTGTTTCAACTGTAGCATTACAACAAACAAAATGCGGTGTTCCATCTAACAGCGGCAGCGATATGAAACATTTCGAAAAGTCCATTCTAGCATAATAAAAATGCTTTTTCGTGTCGAACATTGTCATTTCGAGCAACTTTCTCATGTCGTTGTCATAAACAAATGAGATATTCTCCGCCGGAAAACGTGAGCATTGGTGTTCGCAAATGTTTCAAATTCCTGTTAACAGGAAAGAAGTTTGATTCTCGGATAATACACACATCGGCAACGGCGGAGGGTAAAATTACGGTGTATAAAAAAAGGGTGTCGCGGCTATTGTCGGCCGCGGAGGATAAAAATGATAAACGACGAATTTCGTTTGGAGATAACGCGTCCCGTTACGCGGCTCGCACAATCTCGTTATTATCCGGACGGGGCCGGGAGAGTTGAAGAAACGAATGCGTAAATTTCAGATTTCGCTGGACAAAAAGACGGAGAGAAGGATAGAGAAAGAAAGGAGAAAGGAAGAAAGAAAGAATGGGGGAAGAGGGAAGGCACGGCAGGGTCGAATGCTACGATGAGCAACGGCATGCCGCGAGGATGTTGCGAGAGGGTCCGCGCGCGATTCGCACACGCGGCGCGTACATGATTCCTCGCTCGTCGGTGCGAGATCCTCCCGGCGAGTCTCGTTAAATCCAAACAGGCGAAATTCGACGTACCGCGCGCAATATAATATAGTATTGTAAAGCAATATCTCGTGAAAGGAAGCGATGGTGGTGGTGGCTGATGGTGGTGGTGGCGGCGGCGGTGATGGTGGCGGCGCAGAGCAAACAGGTTTTTCGAGCGGAGCCCGAAACGACGACGACGTATGCTTTGCTGCGCGGGGTGCAATAAAAATTTTTTAATAAAAAGCCTCACCTGCACCGCGGCCGATTTGTTAGCTTCTTTGTGGGGTCTCAGCGAGTCCGAGAAAGAGAGGATGGACTGTCCGAGCGTGGACGAGAAGATGCGGGGAACGAGGAAGAGAAAAAGAGAGAAAGAGACGGAGAGACAAAGACGGGAAACGACAGAGAGAGAGAGAGAGAGAGAGAGAGAGAGAGAGAGGGAGAGACGAAGGGGTAAGCGAGGTAGAAAAAGGAGAAAGAGAGAATGGAAGCCGGGCCGAAACGAAAGAACAGAGGTAGAGAAAGAAAACGGCGCCATTATGACGTGCGATTCGACTTTGCTGCTTGTTTGGTAGGGAACGTATCACGTGTCAATACTTTTCCCTTTCGTTCTGTATGTAAATTCGAGCCCCATGGGGGCGCGAGGGCAGCATCAATCAATGGCAGACGGCAGCTGATTAAAAATTGCGCAACACCATGAATTATTAATGCGACAATAAACGTGCAAATTCCAGTACACCACCCTGCGCGCATCGGCGTCCTTTTCCTTTAACTCGCGATCGTCGGATATTTTTTTTTCTCGTTTTTTCCCCCTTTGCCCCCCTCTCTCTGCCTCACTCAGTCTCTCCGTTTCTCACGGAAGACAATTTTCTCCGCCAAGGGGTGGTCTCCGAGCAGTACCCAAATTGCCGAAAAAGATCCCGAAGATACTCGACACGCGGTCTATAATCCGACCGATTGCTTGCGATCGAATTAAGGCGCGACCGATGCGATAACCGGACACCAGGAATCACGGTTTCACGGTTCGTCACGAGTTTCCGCGTGCATTTTGATTGCGGGCCGCCCGACCACGAGCATTACCGTCCGGAGATAAAGACAGAGGCCCCGGCCATAAACCTCGAAAAAACGCGGCGCGAAGAAATACGCGTTACACGCCTCGAAATCCTGATCGGCGCGCGGCCACGGGGCGATGCTTCATATAAATCGGAAAAAGGACACCGGCGTGTACACGCTTCCTCGCGCGCGGACACTCGCGCGCGGACGCTTCCTGGAGGAGGCGCTCGTTGACACACGGCAAAAAAAATCGGGATATTTCGTAAAACGAAGAGCAAGCACCGCCGCGCGGCCAGCCGCGTCGTCGTATTTTACAGGACGGTCTGGTGCGCGGAACCTCCCACACAGGTAGTTATCTCGGTGACTTAATACCAGGTAATGTGCTCTCCAGTTACATCTCAGCCGATCTGGCTGGCTCGCCATCCCTATCTCTCTCTTCCTATCCCTGTCTCTCTTCCACGGTGTCTCTACCCTTCCTCTTCTCCCCTCCTCAAAGTTGCTTCGGCCTCTACAGTGTGTCCGGCTTACAGTTTTCCCTCGTTAGCGTCACCTACCGCGCCCCTGCCACCAGGCATTTTCGAACAATAGCCATCACTTTTTACAGTTCACATTTTCATCCGATAGCCTCATGTTTATGGACGCGTCTGCTCCCTCGTTAGAGACGCGTGTTCATCCCCACCGCTACGCATTTTCAACCAATAATCTCAACGTTGTATGGTTGCGCGTTCTAATGCAACAGTTTCATCGGTGCATACTTGCGCTTTTTGATGGTGTTTGCGTTTGTTCCCTCCTTAGCGTCGCGCTTTTCCTCATCGCTCATCCAATAGCCTTCTTCCTTAACGATGCCCGCTCTATCCTATTCTACTTGTCTCAAAAATTGCTTCTCATTCTAATGAATGCATTAATAGCATACAATTAGAATCTGCAGTGACGCGAGAGAATTGTAAACTCGCCGAGCAATTGTTACATTGTTCTGGATGACGGGCAACGAGTTAACGAAACTAGATCAGAAAAATAACGGACGCGCGACGCGTTCTCGGAACGTCATTTGCGTATTTGCAGATAAACCGGACACGCGGTAGAAGGCCGAGATCGAGTGGATGGTGCCAACGAGGAAGAGAAAGGGAGAGGATGGAGAGAGGCAGGGTGTAAAACGAAAGCAGAGAAGGAGGGAAGCAAAATTGAAGAACAAGAAGAGGAGACGGTGGGAGAGAGGTGTTGAAGTTACTCGATCCCCGTTCCCGTAAACCTACGCGACGCGACAAAGAGATCTGGGCTCCGTGGCGAGGATAGTTTATTATCGACAGGGCCGCGAGACTATTCCCTCTGTACACATTTTCATTGTGGGAACTACGGGAGGCTGGGTAATAAGAATCCGTTCGTACGAGCGAGACGGCCGGCGACTGGTCTCGTGTTAAACGCGCCCGGTGCGCGAAATTGTTGCTGGGCCCACGGAACGCTTGCGGGTCTCTTTGAATCGGGGGTGTCCGTGCTTGAAAATACCGTAGCATGCGATAAGCAACTTATCTTTATTGCTCTTTATCGCAGACGACGCTCTTCACTTTGTGCGGCCGCTTGCAAATTTAACAACCGACGTGTCGCGAAATAATAATTAAAAGGCGAGTCCCGTTTAAAAAAATAATAGTGGCGAATATATATAATTTCAAACAGTTGAGAACGCTCCTTGAAGTATTAAAACTGATTTATAAATTGTATGCATTCATAATGAAAATTCAGTTAAACCACAAGTTCAGTTGAGGTTAGAAACTATTTCCGAAACTGCTGTTTAAAGATCAATGTTCAAGGTTCAACGTGTACCTCGACGAAGCTGGAAACTCGTTTTCCTCGATTGTTTCTCGTGTTCCTAAGAGATGAAGCAAAGGGAGAGGAGACAGGAGAAATCCCAGCGATAATTTCAATCTCAGTCGTCTCCTTAAGGACTCGTCGATATTCCTGAGCATGCAGAAAGCGTTGATGGATCGAGACGAACCCTCGGAGGACTCGCAGATCGTCGGAGCGATCGTCGCTTGGAAAAGAGGACAGGTACGGGACGGAAGAAAATTGAACAAGAGTAAAAAACGAGGTCTAGGAGAGAAAGAAGCGGCGATGTTACTCGATCTCCATTCCCGTGATGCTAGGCGACGCGACAAAGCGATCGCGAGACTCGGTCCCCCAAGGACAGTTTATCACCGGCGACGGTCTAAAACCGTTCCGTGTTCGGCTCTTTGAAGCTCGAACTTCGAAGATACTCGAACCGGCTCGATCTCGAACCTATTGTCTCGAGATGGTTCAATTCTTCTGCCGTTCGAACCGATGGAACCGGATGAACGAATACCGCGACAGACTTGTGATTCTTAACAAGTGTAAATTCGAGGATAGCCCTTTGATGCATCGCAGAAGCAATCAAAGAAGCATTGGGAATAAAAGATACAGAGAAACACGATACGTGGAACAGAATAAAACAGTGCATGCGTGATGAGCATCGTATTCTATGTCTGTCAATTTATGTTTGCCAGTTGAATCTTTCAACCCTTAACCGGAACATTGGTATATTTAAAGAAGTCATCATTAATACGTTAATATAATTATTTAAAAATTCTTATAATCCTCGTTCGCATAGTTGCAACGTAAATTTAATTGCATTTACCAATTTCGATATATGCAATATTTACGGAGAAAACTTTACAATCCAGTTAAGAATTGAGACACCTCTCATTGCTTCGTATTATTAATATATGAGATCTTTATTTTGTGAAAATATACACGAAAATTGAGATGAGAGCTACAAATTTATGAAACTATTTTTAGATCATTTTTTCCTTTCCTCTTTGATTGCCTTCTTCTGCTCCGGCTAGTTTTCAGGTCCACGGAACACAAACAAACGGTATTTAAAAGCATTCGTGTAAATGTTCACCATTTAGCTGTTTTTAACGAGTATATTCTCCATGAAAAAATTACTTTATTTCATGTTGCAAATTGTATATTCGACATTTATAAAAAATTGCTATTTAAATCGCAATTTTAACCAATGTTAAAATATACATAAAAAATATATTTACATATATATTAAAATATATGATAAAAAAAGTAGAAACAATTATTATAACAAAACTGTTATACATATTGTATTGGAGTCAGATAATAGACTGATCATCGCTGACTTCTTGGTACACATTTTTCAAATATACCGCAACAGTTAACTAATTAGACTATCTACTAACGATAGAACGAAGACCAAATTGCTTTGACAGATTCTAAAGTTGGCACTAACAAGTTTCGAGCCTGATTAACGTCTGGGACGGGGAGGGCATATGGATGATGAACGCGAAACAAGCGCGAGCCATCGAGGCGAGAAGCCGGAGCTTCTATCAGGAATGCTCGATCCCGATCAGTGGGCCAATTAATCCGGCAATTTTCCGCTCGTAAATCATGCAATTAGAGGCGCCCGGAGGAAACAAAGCGTCCTGAAGCGAGTCGTAAACGCGGCGCTGAGTAAGAGCGCACGCTTTCGCAGCTGATCGCGGGCTGTTGCCTCATCTTTTTCTTTTCGGTCAGCTGCTTTTCTCCTTCGGCTGCAGCGGCGACCGTGTTCACGCGGTAGGAAGTTGCGAAACGTTTCGCGAGAGCAGCGTTTCCCTTTCGAATGGTTTCGCGGAGGCTTTATCAGCGCGGGATGATCAGCACGATTATTAGAAGCTCGCCGCGTAGGTATCCGCGGCGAGACATATTTTTCGGATGTATCTCGGGAAAAATCTCATTCTTGCAATCGAGAAAGAACGAAAGAGAAAACTAAGCAGAGAGAAAGAGAGAGAGAGGGGGGGAGAGAGAGAGAGAGAGAGAGCCCGTCAGTGGATCCGGCGGACTATTTACCGGCGACAGTTCGCAGTATTGTTCGCTGGCTCGCGTTCCCTGTTCTCCGGAGGATCGGAGAGAGGATCGCACCTAATAAGAATCGAACCGTACGAGCCAGGAAGCGACACGGTTGTACAGTTTAGCCGGTGCTTCTCGCGACACCGGCTACGCTCTCGCGGATCGCACGGCAGTTAACCTATCGACAGATAGAGTTTCACTTCTCCGGCTTAGCCAGCGACAACGCGGCCGGTTGACATTAACCGCGGATATTTATCGTTACGCGTCGCTCGATCGACCGAACGAAAATCCACGGGAATATGCCACAAAGCGCGACTCGGGCGCATCCGAGGTGTTTCCAGGTTTCGAGAAATTGTTAAATAAAACATGAGCCGGGGATCGAATTCCGCTTAGCGGTTCGAATGTAAATACAAATAGCCCGCGGGGTGGGAACGCGGCTAAAACTGTTGCGTAGCCGAGGTCCCATGAAAAAGAAACCCCCTGTTCGGCCACGAGCCGAAGACGACGGCGGCGGGGTGCGAGAGAGAGAGAGAGAGAGGGAGAGAGGGAGAGAGAGACGGGACGAGGGGGAGAGTGGGGGTGGAAGATTAATGAACGTTGCAATCTCTCGTAATAAATTTTCCGGCGTTCTCCTGTAAATTCATCGTTAAGAGAGTAATTCCCTGGTAAATTTGGCCGCCATTAACGATATTAAGAGCACCCCGTGGCCGTCGGCTTCCGGTTTATGGGCCTTTAGAGGGCCCGTGAGCGCGCGGGCGCGCGCGCGCGCGAGCTCTCCGCAGCGCCGCCGCGCCGCCTCGAATTCATCATCGAGATAAACATCGGTTTTTCAGCGGATAATGTTTCACGTCCACCGGGATACACACTGGTCGATCGTTAATTATCGCCGACGCGATGCCCGCGTACCCGAAAACTTTTCTATCGCTCCGGCTTTTAATGACCGTCGTTAGACCGAACGGCTAAGTTTTACGAGCCGTGCCGAGAGGACAGCCCTGGCAGATTGAGAACGGCTGGTCACCAGGTGCCGTTTTCTCCTCTCCTTCGGACACCGATCCCAGCCATCTGCTAAATCGGACGCCTCCCGGCTCGCCTCGAATTTTACTCCGATTTAATTCGTTCGCACATCCCCGGCCACCAACCCCCTTCCAATTACTTTCAGCTCTAATTTTATCAAACAGGAATCTTGGCTCTCCTAAATTACGTTGTTATCTTCGAGTTCTTAAAGATCTCTGTGCACTTAATGCTGCTTTTATTGCTATTTCTATCTTACTTATCCCGGCGTTACGTTGAATTTCCTACATGCACAGCTTGTCTCTTACGCAGTTACCTGTTTTCAACAAGTATAATCGTCACTTAGATTTTAGCAAAAACTAAAATAAATTTGTTAATTTTTATGTCTTGAGTATTTGGAGGACATGATGAAATAATATAAAAGTCTAGCTTAGGTATAGACATTATTCAGAAAAGTACATTCGAGGTACACGCTTTTCACAGAAGTCGCTTAAACTGTTTCGTCGCATTCGCTGGTTAAACATTGTATCGAGAGAAAAATGTGCCGTCTCAGAGAATGAAATAATCCAACCATACGCTGTCCACGAAACCGTCGGAAGCATCCGACTTGCGATGACAATAGCGATAAAGATTCATTTGTGACGTTAAAGATGGTACAATTCCAACTACAAAGTCGAAGCACTTCGACTTTGAGCAGAGATAAAACGTAGAGGAGTAGCGAGCCACGAAATGAACGTGTTCGCGAGAACGGTAGCATCGTTTGAGGCGCCCACAGATGTCAGAAGTTTCCGGTACGAGAAGAAAACCGTCTAATTGGCTCGATTTGACAATCCCGTAGAGTGGCTCGGGCATCCTGCAGGAAAAGCTATAATAATTGATGCAACGAGCGGTGGACGCCGTTTGAAAAATGTCCCGGCCACGGAACCGGACAAGATAAAACGAGCTAAGTCTAGAAGCGCCGTTGGAAAGAGTGCCAGTGAAATATACGGTTCCAGCAGAAAATATTTAACGAGATAACAGGGCCCGCGCGGCGAGAGGTGCATTACGGGAACGGAGCGAGGCGCGGTTCGTGGCCGTGGTTCGCGAACGCGTGCGAAAACAGACATCATCATCACGGCTGTTAAGTGAAAAGATAAATACCCGCGAAAACTCTCGAGGCCGATACTAGTTTTTACGGGTCGCAAATGCACCGCGAAGGAGCCTTGCTGAAAGCCCGGGTAATCGTCGTATGGCGTGTGGCCGGACATTAACATATAATGGTCACCGTCATTCTTCTCTCCGTCACGTTGCCGGGGCCCCGTTTAATCATTCCCGGTCACCCCGTCACGTAATCCCCTTTTGGAACGATTGTCGGCCGAGATTACCGGGCATTAATTTGAAAAATGTAGCGGCGTCGCCGGCGTGGCCGAGGCGTAAGCTTATTAGCCGAAAAAACACGAACTACGCCACCATCAGTCGACGATTACGCCCGGGCCCCGTTAAGGGGAACTTTCGCGCTTCGAATTTATACGCGCCCGGAGTCGGAGAACCAGAGAGTCGTACACCGTGGCGAGAGTGCTAACCAGCCGGAAACAGAGTCCGAGTCCCGAATCCGAGTCCTCTGTAGTGTGTACCCGGCCTTGTGTACCCGACTATCCTCCAACTGCCAATTCGAGTCCTCCCCTTGGACCAATTTCACCGGACTGACTTCCTCGGAAGGCTCGTCCCCTGACACTCGAATTATCCGGATAACTTAAGCCCTCCGTTACGACCGCCATGGACCCTGCCGGCCAATAAACGCCGAGGGATGCCCGCGGAACCTCTAATCAAGGCGGTAGAAACGAGTCTAATTAAAACCGGGTCGGCATGGAGAAACGAATCGCGAATGGCTCTCCATATAAACAGAGCCGCGGTCTTATTCCCACCGAAACTTACGAGGGATGCTTCCGATCTGTTCGATCTCGATGCGATACCCTATGAGAGTTTGCCTATGTTTCGTAGCCAAGTAAGTAATTAGTCTTGTAATTAAACTGCGAATTTCATACGTTTACGAGAAAAATGAGAAACTCAAATGCAAACAGAAAAGACATTTAAAGATTTACAATTACTGTTGCAGCCCCTGCGGTACGATAGAATTATTAAAAAGGAAAATGAATGCATATGTAACCTTTGGATTTTACAATTGAGCCAGTCAATTTTTCTTTTGCATAAAAATCCGAGCTGATAGATAAAAACAGAGCGAACTAATAACTTTTATTAACATATTCTTCGACACTTTAAAGGAGATTCTGCACGATTTTACTAATATACGATGGATATAATGAAGCGATCAGGTTATTATTAAAAATCTATTATAATGAAGGAGACTTTCATACTATATTACTAATACATTCGCATACATTTGATGTATGCGAATGAACGATACTCAAAGTAGTCGAATTCAAAGCTTATTATCTCTCCCCAGCGATCTATTTTTCTATTCCTTTCTAACGAAAGTATTTTAATCCTTCCGATGTTTTACCAATTCTGTATATCCATGACTAGACGAACGAATCCATACGAAAACTAGTAAGTTAAGTTATCATAGTGGATGATATTTTAACTCCTTTTCACTATAAACATCCTAATAAAATTCGTGTTGAACATGCTGTCGTCCAATTTATAATCGACAGAGTACATATATATACATAAAGTTTCGCCATAAACGAACTGCAGACCTCTGTGTAAATTCCTATCTACGGTCGCATTGAATCTAGAGAAAACTATTTTTCTCCGACCGGAAGGCTCCACCGGTAATAATTACACATCTTGTCGACAAAGAGGTATCGCGTAAATTTTACGGACACTGAAGGGTGAGCATCCCGCAAGCGTTCCGCAGCTCGATCGAAAACTCCGTTGGAGCATGAGCCGTGGAAGCGGTTGCTCTCGCAGCGGGAGCCATCGAGCTAGGAGTTTATTAGGCATCGAAGCTGCGGGTTCGAGCATCTCGCGACAATCGACTCGTCTTCCATCTCCGTTTTCTCCCCCCCGGCCGAGTGGGAGAAATATTTCAAAGTAATCACTAATCCATAGACGCCCACACGTCCACAGTTTTCCATGTACCGGCTGTCCTCCTAGATGAATAATCGGATAGGCGGGCGTAACGAGCTGTTTTCGTATTTCTCGTGTAACCTCCACCCACAGTCTTCGAGGGGACATCCTCGAAAAGCTTGTCGCCAGACAGCAACGCCGGGGCCGGGGTCCGAGCGTCTACACGCGGGAATCGGGTCGCAACGATGATTGATGAGCCGGGCCCGCCTAATTGAGAACGAAATTCGGTACGAATAACTCGCACCGGTGACACGCACACACGCGATATATCTGGTACATCGTGTCCGAGGGGTGAGTTTCAGAGCGGCGAGACGGGGAAGGAGAGAGATAGAGAGGAAGATAGAAAGCTGAAGAGAGAGCGAGAGAGAGTGAGAGAGAGAGAGAGAGACGGAACACGCATAAATACACGAGAGAGCTTGCAGCCCGAGCGGGCATGGCCGATGACAGATTGGCAACACGGTTCTACAAAGTACGGAGGGGAAATAATTCGTCGACTCGACAACTTCATGACCCCTGAAGTTACTCTTTCCAGCGAGACCACGTTACAGTGCACCTATCGGCGCAGCGAGCTTGCCCGGCGTCAAGGAAATCCAGCGAGCGAGCGGTCCGCCTGGAAATTTAAACGCGTCATGGGGACGATCTACGCGTGTACCCTCGCATAGCTTTGTTATCGGCGCGAATGCATCCACGGGGCCCGCGCGCATAAATAAGCCCCGGTGTGACGTCGCTCGGAAGTTGATTAACCCACGTGCCGCGCGGCACCGCGCGAAGATACTTAATCGCAAGCGAGTGACGCGTTGTCCGCTCTTAACGCGAGCCTTCCCGGAGAGAGAGCCGGAGCTGCGCTCGCCCGCGAACCGAGGCGGCTTATAAACGGAGCATTTTCACCGGGCGAATGAAGTTGCCTCGATAAATAAAGCGGATTAGAGGTAATTGAGAACGACTGAAGGGTGTATACGCCTTTCTCGTTAGCCGCAGGAACGATTCAATTACAACCGGATTGGCAACGATTTTCCGGGCTCCCGCGTTATTAATCAATGGCCGGCTACCGGTGTCCGCCGGTCTTGAGAACCTCTGCCCCGGCCCGGGCGCCTACGCTTGATTCGGGTATATCATGATCTAATGCACCGTGCGACGACCTAATTACGGTTCGACCGCGAACGGGCACATTTCATGCTGACACGCGCCGTTCCCGGCTAAGCAGACTCTATCATCCGGTTTGCTAGCCGATCTCTAATTAGGGGTTACCCCGCAACCGAATTGACCGTTTCCAAATAAACCTGATCAAATATTCCGAATCTAAACAACCGGCTACGACGGCCGCGTAAACCGGAGACGGATTGCTTTCTGGGGCACTGATCTACCAAGGTCGAGGGCAAAATTGCCACGCCCACTCGGCAGTCTGCACGAGTCGAGCGAGATTGATTGGCTTCTATAGCTTCCTCCGCCGTTGTTTGCGCTAAAACGCCGCACGGAGAACACTTGTTGCGTGTTCGGATCCGGAGATTGCCCTGTGGGGCACTGGCCGGGCTCTTTCGAGATTGGGAACAAAGGAGACACGCCCACCTGGGCCAAGAACTGCAGAGAAGGAGGGACGATAATCTTCTATCTCGTCTTCTGATTTAAGAGCTTTTTGCTTTCTGTGATATCGTCCGCTTCTGGCCAGAGAGCGATCCGAGATTCATTTCTTGCCGGAAAGGTTGCTTTTCTAAACAGTTCCCATCTTCGTTAATCAACGTAGATCGTAAATTATTTAAAAGCAAGTTCTTAAGGATTTAATTAACCCTTCTAGGTTGTTCAGTCCAGGATGTTCATAATCAAAGATTGAGATATATACTATTATTCAATCTTCACATGATTCAAGTGTTTGATACATAATCTAGTTCCTCGAAGAAACATTTCCAATACCCTACAAAATCCTCACACACGAAATGTTAAACTAAACAAAGGACATCGTCTAATTCCAATACCTCACGGTCGGAATACAGTGGAGAGTCACATTTGATTGAAGCTAAATTAGTTTACCTGAAACGTTATAAAGAAAGAGGTAGAAGGTTTCGTTGTCAGAAATGATCCGGCGTCACTGGCGAACTGTTAAATCGAGATCCATTACAATCGAGATACTAACATTATCGATTGACTAATTCCTTAAGTTACTCGTTAATTACGTACATTATCGGTACAGAAACGCATAAGCTGTCTTCAGCATTAAGAATCTTTACGCGAGGCCTGTGACGAAATTGGAAGAGCCCGACAGAGAACCCAGGGCTACAGCTCTGGATTGCAACGTGGTACATCGCAGTGCAGGGACAGGAGTTCGCGAAAGGCGAAGAAGAATACGGGGTCGGGAGAAAAGAACGAGAGCCGGGAAGGTTGGATGGGTATCGGTGACGCGGTCAGTCAGGAAGACTTAATCCCGGTGTGCGCGCGCGTGTCGGCGAACCATTTGTTTCGAGGGTGAGGAATGCCCGGCGCTAAGAAATCGGCCGGTCGACGCTTCACCGGGCGATAGGTGACGTTAAGAAGAGAAATCACGCGCGGATCGACGACGGGCACCGAGAGGAGCCGTATCCCCAACCCCAGATAGACTATATCGACAAGGTACCCTACCGCGTCGCCGACACGAGGAGCACTGTAAATGGTAAAGGCACGGACATCGGAGCACCGAAGAGAAAGAAAGAGAGAAAGAGAGCTGGCCGAGGAAGAGAAAGAGAGAAAAAGGGAGAGGAAGAGAGAAAGAGAGAGAGAGAGAGAGGGGGGAACACGAGGGGAGAGGTGTGTAGCGATCGCGGTTGTGTGGTTGCCAAGCCGCGTGTGCACAGATAGGCCGAAAGTGGTCATGGGAAAGGTATCGGTGCGTTAAGGCCAAGACTGGATTCCGCGGGGCGAGGCCGGCTCGTTGGCGGGTAGGAGTGTACAAGGTCTTCGATACCTCGTAAATTACCACTCGAGGCCCCCCTCTCGCCCCCCCCCTCCCTCCCTCCCTCCCATCGTGCTGCCATCGAGCTCTCGGCTCAACTAATGTTAAGCTGCCTACGTTTTCGTCCTGTCGAGGAAACACTGGCTGTCCGAGAAGCGTCTCTCTCCCTCCCACCATCTTTCTCCGCTGTTTCTCGGAGGATCGTTGAAACCAACCCTCTCTGAAAAAACACTGGCGACGCGGCACCGCGTTTCGACACATTCTATTTTACACTCTTTTTCGAAGAGGATCCTCCTTGCGCTCTTCTCTTTCTCTCTATCTCGGTCTCTCTTTTCTCGCCAAATGAGCCGATCGAGGCCCGGGACCCGTCCACCGTTTATTTCCAGGCCTTCGGTGAACACCGGTCGGAATCGATCGGAGATCGAAAGCGAAAGCTCATTAAGGCGCACCCGGGTTTGTATATTCTTCCCCCGAATATTCCTTGGTTCGTAAATTTTCTGACGGCCGAACGTTATTGGGAAACACGAGACGCGCCGCGCGGCGGGCTCGGCTGCCTACACCGGCCACGAAGACCCGCGATCCTTAACAGCATCCTGATTCCGATCTCCGGCTAGGGGAATACGCCCGGGCCTAGATATTCCGGATTCCATTCTTCCCGTTATTGTCCGCCGACCGTGGTAAATATTTCCCCGGCGGGCTTAATACGCGTTTAACGTTCATTAATGCTCCCGGTCGGTTGGCTAAACGCGCATTTGTCAGCGTCTTTGATCGCCGGCGATACTTCACTTTCACGAACGCTGCGACTTTTCGGACAGTCATGCTCCAATATCTAATCGTTACCTTCGTTTTCTTTAGCTTTTACCTGCTGACAACCATAGTCGAAGTTTAACCTTTTAATCCTTTAATTACGACTGACGTCAGTGCTCGACGAATCGTAAATTTCATCGAACATTGCTGTCGCCAATAAGCGATTTTAAGATATACATCGTATAAAATTTTATCTTCTACCCTATTACTTTCCAGACAAGTTTACCATCAACATCTCGCGGATTTGCAATTCAAAGAGACTCGGAGAACAATTTAGGTAGATTGATGGTGATAGTGAATGATGAGGCAATATTTTTGGGCGGTGATGTAAGCGCGAGTATCTCTTTCTTGGCGGACCTGCTCGGAGAGGGGTGAACTGGGTAAGTGTTCGATCATCGTCTCGAAAATTCTCTGCTCGATGAATACGATTCGTCCAAATGGTACGCAAGCGGTTACGACTCGAACAATGCTACCAGAAATGCTTCGCCCTTTCGTCCGATCCACATTTTTCCAACTTTATTCGTTGGCGTTGAGTTGACCCATAGGTAAAATTTTAATATTGACGTATTTGCCCGGCGAAAAATGCGCAAATTGATTCGAGGAACAAACATTAAACGCTCAACAATCCAATCAAGTTATCCACCGTGTAATTACTCTCGCCTTATAGAATGCCCATTATACGGATAGAACATTATTGAACAATTTCAGCAACGCCGCCAGCAACGAGCCAACGATTCGTCTTCCTCGAGGATTTTATAGCCGCCTTAAAAGTCACGCGGCGAGGACTCAATCGGATTTATCCGATTAAAGCCGGCTATCGTGCTCGGTGACATTACATTTCCAGAACCGTGGGCCGGGAGGGGCGAGGCAGGAGGGTCCGAATGAAGTTTCCCGAAAAATGCGAGTGGACGAAACTGCGACGACGTTTATTCGGTCGCGAACGGGCGTAACCATGTTCCCGCGAGTCGACGAGGACGTTCGGGGAGGGGGGGCCGGGAGGATCGGCGAGGATCGCGTGAAGTCAACTTTACGACAATATAATTTTGGTAGCGACACACCGACGGCGTGGAATGCGACGATCGGAGTCAACGAACGGTATAGAAGTCTTCGATACGTCGTAAATGGCCCATCTCGGCCGTCCCCTTTACCGGCTTGTATCCAGGTTCTCCATCTCGTTCGAGTACGCCGCGAGTATACATACACGCATAACATCGGGTCCAGCCTACGTTTTCGTCCTACCAGCCAGCGAGACTGACAACGAACGACCGAAAAACACTGACGACGCGGCCGGACCGACGAACAAAGCTCGGTAACTCTCTGGTATACGAGCGGAATCGTCGCCGACCGGATGGGTAGGTCTACGACGGGGACGTACATTCCACCGTTTTACTACCGAATCTTGACCGACGTGGCCGTGTAGCGGATCCCTCGATCGAGACGAAAACAATATACACGAAATGGAATGATGGCGTTCCCGTGTCAAACACGAGGGAAACGAAACGTCGAATAGGAAAGAGACGGGGACCAGTGTCTCTCCGAGTCGGGCAGACATACTCCGCAGAGATCTCGGAGAATAAAGTTCGAGGAAATCACGGAGATGCTGGCCTGCGGACAGGCGACCGGATCAACGGTAAAAACAAGAAAAATCGTATTGGTCGGCGACATTCAAAGCAGAAAAAGTATCTCAAAGAATATTTCAGCCTAAACGGTTTTCGGTCAGCGGCTATTAACCCTGTGCAGCGGGATTCGTTTGAAACCGAGAAGGAACCGATGGTCCGTAAAAGCGGAGCGCAGGACCGCGATGAAGAGCCCGAGGAGAACGCTCGGGGAGAGAACCGATTACATCGGCGGATCGGGGCCCCGACTTTCGACCGGGTATTCACCAGAGAGAGCCTATTGTTGTGCTTAATTTAGCGTTAAATTGTTTACATCTCATTAATCGCCGGGAAGAACCTTGCGGGCAGACCGTCATGATCATCGATGCACGTCAGTCATGGACCGTGGGCATCGCTTTAATTTCGAATTGACCACCATGCCGGAGGCTCCGTGTTGTACCGGGGCCCCCCCTGCCCCCCCCCCCCCTAGCTTCTCCCAAAACACCCCCTCCTCCTACCGAACAACGAACTACATCTCGCGTGTCTCTTGTTTCACCGTGTGCAAGACGAAGGGAACGGAGTAGTCCCGACTCGAGTCCATCGGGGCCCGGGAGTCCACCGTCGCCGTCGTTCCACCGCGCTCCACTGCGTCGGGGACCGACGAACGACAGTGGAGCAATATTGGAACTCGAGCTCCACTCGACCGGTTCGTTCGTTCACTGTCAGTCGAGTGCACTTCGCGGTAGCGACACACGCAGCCACGTTATTCCGCCGGTCGACCGATACAAAACGTCCACCTCGAACCGACTCGCTCGAGAGTAGCCTCTCTATTAACCCCGCGTTTACCGTTTGTTAGCCGTGCATGCTATTACATCGACCGATTTTTCTCATAGATCGTTTACTCCTCGCTCCGAACACGCCGAGACCTGTAAATAACTGCCGCAACGAGATTTCGTTCATCTAGACTTTCGCAATTTTTATTGAAATGTGACTACAGAAATGTGTCGAATCATATAGTAATTGTGATTGATTAACCAGTGCTAAGAGGACCTAGATCTAGGCTAGTGATGGTAGCTTCAATGTTAAAAAAAGCACGTCCGAGACGTGGGTGTGCGATAAACTTTGATAGAATAAGAAAGTTAATGTTGTATATAGAAATGAAGATACATAGATCGATTCTTGACATGATCATTTCATTTCCGAAGTATAATTATCGGTTCATTAAAAGAAGCTGTATACAATAGAGAAATAAGAATTTAATGGTTATCAAACAATGAGAATAAAGAAGTGTCCACTATTGTTGTTATAATCAAACTTTCAACATGCAATAACACGAATGCAACCGTGCGATGTGTACACATCTAAGCACCTTCGCTTTTTAGTCATTGTCATGGATCTACTATTGCCTCTCACGATTTTCTCTAATCGTGTGTCTGCAAATACACGATTATTCCTGAAGGAAAAAGTTAGAACCGGTAAATATCGCGTTTCCACTATCGGCAACGATGGTTTGAAGGTCGCTGATGGACTAACCCCACACGCTAGTCCTATCTCCAGTTTCTCGCGTAACAGTCGCCGCTAATATAGGAAACCGTCCGCGATTAGATACGACATAGTGAATGGCTCAAAGAAACTTAGACCACTCCCAACTCGGTTATCAGGTACAATACAGCCCTAATACGCGAACACGGGATTGAATAGGGTCCCGATGAACAGAACGCTTCCCGGCTACCGATGGAGCCCGAGACCAGCCCCGAGATTACACCCGGAAGTGGCGAACAGTTTTAACTGGCCGCGGAGTGCTTCAGGTGGTATCGGAATGCCAATTATTTCCGGGAAGCTTTAGCTTAATGTAAATAGTTGGCGGTAGAGAGCGATTCGGGGAAGGTTAAACCAGCGGCCGTAATCGTGTAACCACCGCCGATCGCCGGTCGCCGTGGACCTCGTCGACAAGCGTAAAATACGAAACCGCTTGATTATCTGCAGTCATAATTCCTCGTCGCGTTCGTTTTTGTTAACGCATTAGTAGACCCGAGCGCGCGGGCAACACGCGATGATCATAGGTATAATTTCACATAATGAGAACTCCGGTAACCGATCGGTTAGGGGATACACTACCGCGACTATCTACACGGAATCTCATGCTATCGGCTTTCAATAAGGTTGATAAAGTCAACCGCGCTCGCGCGCTTGCGGCCGCAAAGCGAGAGACCGTCCGACGCCTGTAAAGGAGATGCAACCCGCGAATAATTCACCCGTTATCTAAACCATCTACCGGCTGGTTAAGCAATTTCTCGAGAACGTCGATATAATGCAGCGCCTGCACGCGTTCGCGGGCGAATGCGCCGCGGATCACGCACGAAATTAGAATGTCTTCGCGGGTTCCGCACGGACGCAACCGCCGCGATCAATAATAATGCCGAGCAATTTAATCGGCCGCACGAGATCGATCCGCGAATCACTTTCGCCGCGCAACTGGGCGCTAATTTAATGGACCGATCTCCAGCGGATTGTATAATATGTTGTAGAACCATCTACCTGTTAGATGACTGCCGGTGAACTCGAAGTCGTCGTCCTGGTCCCAGTGCTTCAGGCTAAGGTTCGAAAGCGACGTCGCGTTAGCGAATTCCAGATTAGCGAAGTGCCAGTCGAGAATCTGACGATCCTTCGAGGATAGGTACACGTCGCTGTAAATTGCGAAGGAGTCTTCATAATGGCGAGCTCGCGTGGAACAACCGCATCAATAATCTGATAAACTATGACTTACCTGGGAGGAGAAGCTTCCAATTCCTGCAGCTTGGCCTCGATCTCCTTCTGCTGCTCGGCCAGCTGATCCCACTCCTAAGGCAAAGTGAATAAACACTCAGCCTGAAATATACCAGTTGCGTAAATGTTATTCGTACCTTGCATGCGTTGTGAAGGTCGCGCAACTTCGAGCGTAATACGAACTCCTGCGTGATATCACGCGTCTGTAGTTTACTTTCGGTCATCTCCTTATACTGTTTGTTTAACTCCACTAAACGATCCATGATTGATATCATCTGTAATGTAAACATAACAACGCGGTTCGTATAATAAGCTCGGAGGCTTTCAATGGAACACGTAGGTACAATCGAAGGTAGTTACCCTGTGTTGATTGGTGATAAGTCGTCCCTGGAGCGACAACACTGAACGCAAGTGGGCCACTTGACGTTGCTTAACACCCTGTTCTTGTAAACGTATCACCCACTCTAATGCTTGACCTAATGATACTGGCCGCGTGTTGCCGCTCTGACCTGTGGCTCCGGTGCTACCCACGTAATTAAAATCTAATTGATGCGAAAGGTAGGACGTTGCCTCCAGTAATCTATTAAATTCTCTCTCTACCATTTCATCTTTGTCTTTCGGGACCTGATCGGAATGATTAGATTTACTATTTTGTAAGGCATAGTTATGATCGATTTAAGAATAAATAACTTCATTTACCGTTTGTCCGTCGCTTTCGTATAAAGGGCACTTTTGGCGAATTTTGTGAAGCTCCATGTTAATTTGTTTACTGAGGGTCGTTACAGGATTTCCGCCTAAACCTGTGACTACCATGGCACCTAGGTCTGCTATGTATGAAGATTTACGAAACGTTGCAATACGACCACCAACTCGATCCTGTTAAATATGAAGATATTCGAATAATGTGTCTATATTTTATGGGTAAGTAGTGAAAATATTGTAATAATTACCCTAGCCTCCAATACAATTACTTCTAAACCAAACTGTTGCATCTGCTGAGCCGCAGCCAAACCGGCGATACCGGCTCCTATCACTATTACTTTACCTACCTTCTTTGTAGGCAATGGCTGAAAGATTATGGTACATTAGTACACATCCAGTATTATGTGACTCTATTCACTATACCTACCTTCAATCTTTTGAATACACCAAAGTTGATGAAACCATGTCTTTCTAAAAACGCATGAATTCTTCGTGCCAACACTGTATCACTATTATAAGGTGGTTCTATTGCAGGCAATGCATTTTCAACGATTAATTGCTGTTTTGCATTTTCCAACCATAACTGTAACTAAAGAACAAAGACAATTTGTAAGTAAGCTTTACATTTTGAAATGTTTGTAGCTTTATTAATTATTTATAGCTGAATGACTTACAAGCCTATTCCTAATATGCAGAAATACTTTCTGTGTTTGTGGTGGACCACCCGAAACATCAGGAAAACATGCAGCCTCTGTAGAAGTTAATTTATCGAAAGGAAGACGACTCTGAAATGCTGCTCCTTCTAATCCATTTAATAATTCTTTAACTGCAATCAGAAATTTATGTTATTAAACTCTTATCATGGAATAAAAAATATTTCCTTAGACGATACATTTACCATGTGGATCTTCATGATCACTGTCCTGCTCATCTTCCTCTTTAACTTCTAACTTTGCTGCTGATGATGTAGGAGCAGCTTGTGGTATAGGAGTCTCAGATTCCTTCTTAACTTCAGGCACAGGTTTTTTCTCTGGTGTCACAAGACCTGTTTTAGATTTCTCCGATGTGTCAGATGCATTTTCATCTTCCAACTGATTATACTTCTCTTCCATTTCTCTGTATTCCACCTATATACAAATATGTGTGATAGAAAGAACTACTTATATAATTATCAATACAAAAACATTTAATCATAGATTATTCGTAAATCAAACTTTACAAGGGAGTAGAAATCTATTTTGACATATAGGTTAAACAGCTTTAACTTAATTTATGACATAAAAGTTCCATAAAACACTTACATTTCGACTTGTACGGATCATGTACAAATCAATTGGAATACTTAAAGCGTATGACTAACTGTCATAAGGGTACAAATAAAATATAATGGGTTTAATCAAAACATAACCTAGTACAGTTGTTTACAACGCTAAAACGTGTTCTTCGACCACGCACAAACTTTAGATTAATATGTTTTCTTAAATGACAGTTTATCAGAGACCGTAGAAAAGTAAATAAAATTCCAATATTATGAATAACCTTCCAAAACATAGAATCTCAAAGATTGACCATAATAGTTTCTGTGAAAATAACCTTCAAACTAAAATAACATTTATATTACTCTTGACTGACAGAACAAACCATACCTTCGCCCTTTTTCTTCGACTCATATCGCTGCTGTGTTGTTCGCTTTCCTCAAAATATAATTTCTGCTGAACGAATTTACACAAGTTTGTTTTGACTCTTCAAACCGGCGGCACATACAATTATGAAAGCCAGAAACTACGAACAACATAGAATGCAACTTCAAACAATCGTTGGAATCTTAGTATGTCGACGACATCTGGAGGTAACATTGTCTACATACTGTAATAGGCCCTACTCCAGCACACCTCCAAGCCGCAACTCGATCCATTAGCGAGGGGTATTATAGAAATTTTCTTTGCTCTGATTGGTTGGCGATTTACTGGTGAGACAATGCTGCCCTCGCAGTCAAAGGAAAGAGGGAAAACAGCGAGTGAGCAAGAGAACATGAAATCAGCACAACTACATATGGAACAAGTCACACCGACTTATTATTTCAGATAAAAAAAATTATTAAATATACTTCAGGCACTCTAAAATAAGGATGAATAGCGCTCGCATTTCATTGACCACAAATTTTTTCATTAACAGATCGTAAACAAAGCCGCGAATTGCATTTTTGCTAACAAAAAGTTACTTTAAATGACCTCAGGAATCTCTCATTTCCCGGAATTATAATAATTTTGTATACATCCCGCATGTATAGTATAATACAAATTGATGGCAGATAAGATATCACATTTTGTTAATGTTGAATTTTAACAAACTAATTGAATACAAAAATCAATCTAGCAAATTGTTTACTTTCAACCTGATATGATTTAATCGTGAAGGTATGCAATAATTTATTTTGTCTTTTCTGATCGTTGTTATTTTTATCGCGATAAATGGTATCAGTTAATGAAGACATCTCATAAAGAGAAAACATATTTTTTACCTTTTTTTAATTAATACAAGTTCTGCAGACTATTCGTGCTTCCTAAGCTGGCTCGCACATCCCCACCATTTTACTGCGCATCCAACTTTGCACAAGAACTATAGAAAGAGAACGAGTACGAGGGAGCGAAACAGAATGATACCCATTAGGTTCTATGTGTGGTGTCCCTACTGTCACTCTTTCCGCGCATTCGTTCGGTTGACGCGCCATCTGAGATACACGTCGTGAAATTCTATTTGTAAAAGAGCTTCAATTTTTAAATAAATGAAATCTGCTGCGTCCAGTGTATTTGCGAAAGCTGTTCAATATACTTTGAGGTGAATATGTTCTCAATGTTTTGACAAATTCACAGGATCTGATTACAATTACTGTTCTTAATATTCCTATTTAACACTTATAATTTAAATCAGTATTTTATATGAGATTGTCAAACTAATAAATAAATAGTTCCCGTTTGGTATAGACGTGTTTTCTCTATGAAGATTCACTGTGAAATGAATTACACGTTGGTAGAAAACAATAATAATTGAATTAATATTTAATAGGTGTCAGAAATTTCATTAACGTAATTCATAAACGTAAGCAATATTTAAAATTTTCGACGAAATAGAAAACTTTTATTATCTACATTCGACAAAATTGAATTTCGCGCTGCGTGCCTCTTATGACGTGCTTACCAAATAGATGCGCGAAAAGAGTAAGATCACTGTGAGGGCAGCATTGTCTCAACAGTAACCTGCCAACCAAGCAGAACAAAAAAGCTTTTTCTATCAAGTTTATAGTTTCTTTATCTGAATTGTGCTACCACCTATCGGAGCATTGATACTTAATCTTGTGCAATTTATGTTATGTTGATGCAACGTAAATGTTCAATTTAAAACGTTAAATGCGTCTTACACTTCAGTAATGTAAGCAAAACGGACGACACAGGTTGAATTAAACAACAAAGAAAATGACACTATACGTATGATTAAAAACAAAATGCGTTTATGATATATTCGCCAGGAATTTCTAATGTAATTTACTTTGCAGGCTTTGGGCAGATTATATCCCTCTGTACAACATTGCACAAAACATGAACACAGATCCATCTTTTACTGGCTTACTATTGCTTTTAATAGGTATCATATTGAGTTATTGTTAAACACTTAACCCTGTGGAAATTGTCATGCATTTTTGAAATTTATGTAAAGTAATTTGAAATTTGTTATAGTATTAACAATAGGTTTTATAATTTGTTAACTTACACTTTATTAACTCTGTAGGATTAATGTGCAAGGTAATAAAGCAATTTTACAGTACAAAAATTTATTTTTTTTAAGTGTAAATGAAGAGCGTAGAAAAACACTTGGTCCTGATATTTCTTGCGCAGAATGGCTCCTGCGCAATGGAGCATTTGTCAAGTGGAAAGAATCCACAGAAGAAATAACAGATTACAATGCGCTACCAACAACATATGCTAATTATCACATTGAAGTTGTTAATGCTATCGATGCTGGAATTAGTTATGTTGGATTTCCACACTTTGGTGGGTGTTCTTTAAAATTGTGTTTGCATAACAGTTGCTGATATATTCATTTGATCTATTATATTAGAAGGATGCAAACATATAAAGACGATAAAGCTGGATAACTGTAGATATATCAATGACAAGGCTATATCCATGCTACCTATACTAGAAAACTCACTTACTCAAGTATTGCTATTGAACTTGAAGAATATTACTGATAATGGGTTACGGGAATTGAAAAATCTCAAGTATGCATAGCAGATCGAATATTGACGATTTTTTATTCTAATTAATTACACGTATTGTTTTCAGAAATCTGGAGGAAATAAATCTTCAAGGACTAACATATGTTAAAGATTTGGATACTGTTTGTGCAGAAATCAAGGCAGCATTACCCAAATGTAAGATTCATATTCATTGAATTCATTGTAACAAATTCCATATGAAATTTACTGTAAAATAGAAGATACCAAATAAAATAAAGAAGCCTACATAGTACTTCCATAAAATGAATCGTATTATTCACCATTATTGAAATCAACACCGAAACTTATTGTTAGATTTTAATTCGTCACTAAAACCAGAAGTAGTCCGTTTAAATTTCTTGAGCGGAAATGACGAAATCGGCGATGAAATTAAAGTTCAAATGTTGGTCGCCCTGTGTCGCTACATGTCACATGTTATTCGAAGTTTGAAATTGTTTCGAAAGTTTTGCAATTTGATGTTGAAGAGATTTAAACCTTCCTTTTACTTAAAAATTGATAAATTACCCCAATATGTCACAACAAATGAACATTCTATGTTGTTGTTCTTGTAGTATGTATCAGGTAAGTCATAGAGTTTCTACAATTGTAGTTTTGTTTTACAATTTCAAATGTTCCATCCAAGGTGTATTTTCTAGGTTCACATAGTCAAGAAAGCAAAGAAATGGCAATGTAAAATATGCAACACGAAGCAAACCTTCAGACAGGTGAGTTAATTATTATGTTAGAATTTCATTTATTATGTCTTCACAATCATTTTATAACAAAAACTGAAGTAGAATGATTGATTTAATCAATCACAAAATAACGGTCGGATAACATTTCTAGATTTTTTTCCAAGGATCAGGGAAAGATTGTCGCATTCAGGTTCAAAAATTGAATGCCATGAAAGAATATGAGAATCAATCTCATACATCATTTGAAACGGCTAATAACACATATGACAGTGAACAAAATGATTATACCGAAGAACCTAGGTTGGAGGTGCCTGAAAATAAGTGGGCAAAGTATTTGGATACTTCTGATGAAGGTCTATTTAATACTGTGCAAACTTCAGATTATCAAGAAGATAACAAAACAACTGATGATTCTCTAGACTTATATAATGATAACGCATCACATGGATGTTCTCAAAACTTGAGTCATTCTTTCCACCACAATGCTTCTCAACAGGATTCTAGTTACAATGATGAAAAAGAATCTAATAATCTTGTAGAACAAGAAATATATTATGTTGCATCAGATGCAGAAAATGATAGTGAAAGAGATAATTCTAAAGATAAGAATGTAACAAAAGCAGTAGATACAAAAAGTATTTTTGATGATAATGAGGACTTTGACCTTGCCATTGACTTTTAACTTTTCCATGTTTTTTTTAATTAAGAAATCTAGCTTATCAGTTTAATTACTACTCAATATCTTTCATTTTTTTATTGAATGAAACACAGGCAATTGTTTGGACAGTATTTATTTGTTTATTTCACATGATTTAAATACATTGTTTTAATTTCAAAATCTTGAAGATATCCTCAGAATACTAACTGAGAACCTAGTACATAACACAGACATACAATTGTAAAAAAATAAAATGCTAATGGATACAGTTACGCGGCCGTTTCATTCAAACAATATACAATTTCTTTTTGGGGCAAGATTAAGTATTGTCTAAAAATCTCGTTAATTCGTTAAGCAATTACATCCAATTCGATAGAGTGCATAGGTCCATCAGCATTCCATTTTTTCTCGTAGAGACTGTTAGGTGTAGCAATCACAAAAAGTTATTGTGTTGCTTCTAGTAAGACAGGAGAGATTGCGCGTGGCATTTTTAATTCAAGTATAAACAGTCTTAGCGTTGTATACGTTCAGACAGTGGCTGGAGTTGCTTTCTGCTTTCTATTTTTATTCTGTCTGTACAGAGCGGAGGTCAAAGACGTCGGTAAAGATTGGTAGTGATGATCGTAAGACATTTTATGGCAGTGCGTGGCGAGAGCGATCTTTATTTTTTTTTTCTTTCAATTTTGCACTGTTTGTGGACAATAGAAATGTTAAAAGTATGGCAGCTGCACTGGAATAAATGGTTCACGATCGTATGATAGTGTAGAGACTGTTCTCACAAGTTTAGGCGAGAGATGTTTTTTTTGGCAGGACAATTTCGCTATTATTGTGTTTATTATTTCGTTGTGCGTATCAGTCCACAGTCAAGAATCCAAATTCGAAGTGCCTTTATTACGGTAGACCCGAATTCTTTCTTCCCTCTGGACAATCTACTGTCCAGCCTACTGCCACCTACTTTCGGTTGACCGATATTTTAAAATTGCTCTAAATTTCATTAGGCAAAGTGTCGATACAAATGGTCTGTTTCTCCTTACAATAGAGACCTAAAGAGACGGTGGATAAATAAATTATTATAAAAAATATCTGCTATTAAGTAAAAAAAGGATCGTCGTCGTTATTCGGATTATTTCTTTCGTTTCTTTTTTTCATTTGTTCGTCATGTGCATCGACGAGACGTTATAATTTCACGGTGAAGAACAGTATAATAACGTTGTTTGAAAAAATCTGCGCGTCGCTTGTATCGCAAGCTCCGGCTCTATTGGAATCAAAACGTTCGTCAATTAAATATATCACGTTTTCGTTTCCCTTCAATTAAATATCACTAAATAAATTACGTTATTAAATGCATCGCGAGAATTAATTAATATACATCTAAGGCAATGCATCGCGGATTCTTCGGCAACACATTCGAAAGAGAAACAAATAAACCAATCAGTACTGGTGTCTGTGCCGCCGGAAGTTCGCTGTGTCCTGGTGATGCCTCAAACTGCTCTGCCAGCTTCGACTGCGTCTGTTCCAAACACTGTCCAACAAGAAAGCAAACACTGCAGATATGCTGACGAATTATGTTATTTTCTGCCACGCTACTCTTCTACAATCTTGGCAGAAAGTATTTCCAGCATTCAGCTTTATAAACGATAAAAACAAATGTAATTCTTAACATCATTCTGATCGCAACAACTCCCGAATACTTGCTGCCAGGGGTAACATTTAGCGTAAGTTTGAAGCTTTTTAAACAGACTTACTTTTGCAACTTTTTTCGTCTCTTATTAGGCGGACTACCGAGTTCACTTTCACGAATAATTTGCAAAGCTGACGGTACAAACATATCCTCTAGAGAAACATAAACAACATGAGATCAGCCATCATGAGAGAAAACCTGTTGCTTGGTTTAAGAATTATTCGAGTTCTTACCGAACGTGTTCACGTATTTTCTCTTCGAAATTAATCTCTGATGTTGCTGCGGCTGCGGCATGGCCTCCTTTGCACTGCCAACGGTACAGTCCCTCGTACCTTTGCATCCTCTCAGGTGTTCCAGCTGATCGTGAAGTTGGGATCGCTCGAGTGGTGTTAACGATGACAATCTGTTCCATTGTTCGAATGGATCTGCGCGAAAAATAGCAGACATCCTCAAAGCCATGATAAATCGATCAAACATAGGATTCCAGAGAATACAAGACCACTGTAATTTCGATTCTGCGAACATTACTATTTAAGTCTACATCTTTAACAAGATCATAACTCTTTGACGGATGAATATTTTCACTTTAAGATTCAACTGAATGTGGGGAACATCATCTACATATTCAAACTCGAACAAAGATATTGAATTATTGTTTTTAGACAGTAAGTTCGCCAGAAAGAACGCGTATTCCCAATGCTCTGATAATTCTCATCCTTTAAATGACTCGTTAATGTGTTTAGTGTTAGACTCTAGTTTGCCAATAGTCCTATATTCTCTTAAACGGGGTTCAAAATTGTTCCGCGATCAGCTTACCGATTCTCAGATTGTAGAATGTGACCAAACCGGTGGTAAATTCGCAGTAAAGGAAATTATGCGTCGCGTTAATAGTACGAAGGCATGAGTAGGTGTTGTTGTTGGCGTTCGTACAGGAACAGAATGGACCGGCGCTCCACAAGGGAGCAGTCCGCCAGTGATCATTATCGTGCTCGAAACAATTCATTTTCTCGGTCAAGCACTCCTTCTCGAGCTTGGCCTTCTTCCTTAACTGCCTCTCCTTCTTCTTCAAACGCTCCTTCTTCAGTCTTCTCCTCTCTTCGCGGGCGATCTCCTTCTCGTCCTTTTTCGTGAACGTGTCCGGCTCGCAGTAGCACTTATGGCGAGCTTCCAGGGGATTGTTCAGCAACGGCGGCAGTCGTCTGTTGCTCGACAGATCTATAACATCTTTCGTTTAAAGAAGATACAATCGGTTAACGGGTCATCAAAGACACCTTGTTCTACTGAAATCGATCACCAACCTTGTCTGTTCTTCCTATCGGGAGACTCCAAAATAGTCACGTCTATCCTAGAGGGACCAAGGTTCGCAGTTGTCCTGTTCTTGTGAAGCTTGGGAACCTTCCTCGCTGGAGAGACCGTAACAGGAGTCGTCATCGGTGTCGTGGACAGGGTGGAAGGCAAGGACTCTGACCTAGAACGATCTTCGGTGGCTATTTTAGCGAAAACAGGTTTTGTTCTCTGTGGTTCGGTAGACTCTGTATGACCGGTAGCATCTGATCCAGTCTGCGAATCCATTTCCATAATGGTCTCTCTGTTGAAATCGTTCGTGGTCCCTAGGGTGCTGAAAGTCTCCCTTTGGAGCGTCGTTTCCTTCATGGTGGTAGTGGGAACGGTGGTATACCTACTCTGATGGAACTGAGTAGTCTGAACTGTAGTTGTGCTCTGCGTGGTCACGGTCGTTCTCACAGTTTCACTGATATTGACCGGCGACACCTCGTCGTGGACGCTATTCGTGAACAGCGTGTTGTTTCTGCGATGATGATGAACCTTCCTACGCCGCTGAGGCTTGTCGTCTTCAACTTCCGTGCGATTATTAGCAGTGTCCTTTATTTTCTGACGACGCGGCAATCTCTTCGGCTTGGTCGTCGTAGACAGGGTCGTGGCGATTGACTCTGTCGTGGTGAACGGCTCGCTCTCGGTAATCTCCGCGAAGGTGACAGTGATTCTAGGCCTTTCTGTGGTCTCTGTAGTTGTGATCCTCTCTTCGGTAGCTTGGTCGAATTTCAGAGTGGATCGGGCAGTGGTAGTTGTGGGGTTCGTGGTACTCGTGTGCTCGTGTTTCTTGTGATGACGGTTCGCGTGAGGCTTCGGCGTGTGGTGATGCGGCTTTGGAGTTTCCTTGGCATCTTTCGCGACCTTGGCGTCCTCCATAGCCTCCTCCGGGTCGGGAATAAAGTGTGGTCGCTTGATCATCAAGTGACGTTTGATTTCCTAGAAAGAATTGGACGATGTCGGCTAAACGATATAGAACAATGGTCGAGATTACTCACTCTCAGAGTTTCCAGCTGCATCCTCATCTCCCTTATCTGCTGCTCGATCTCTCGTCTAGAGATGCGCCACTCGTTCGGATCTTGATAGACAGTCTCGGAGCAGTTCACTCCGCCTTGGGGAAGGACCGAACACTTCGATGGCAATGCTTTCGTCGTTTCCGAGTGACGAGCTTGGGTCGCCTAAGAGAACAACATCGGTTAGTCTCCGATAATGATTAAACATTTAGCGGCGAAAGTACCTTCAAGTCGTGCAGCTCTTCTTCTATGCTCTCCATGATCTTGGTAACGTGTTCTACGGTATCCTTCTTAGCCACGCTCCTCCGTATCCTCCTGTGCCTCCGAACAACGTCTTCGATGTTCAGTCGTCCTCTTACCACCTTGTCCAGGCTGGGATCAAAATCGTCCATCGAGTAGTCCATCAAAGTGTCAAACTTTAGCTTCTCCTTGGCGAGAGTGCGATTATTAAACCTGAAGATACGTGTTCATTAAATATCTATAGCATAGTTTATAAACTACGAGTAAGTAGCTTTTTAAATGATCTGTACCCGGAGCTCGCGTATTCTCTTCGCAAGTCCCTAGCCAGCTGATTCAGCTCGATCAAGAAATCTTCGTCATCTTCTTCATCTATAGCGCGGCGATCCCGTTCTCCATCATTATAGTCATCCTCATTTGTATCTTGATGATCTTCGCTGGCTTCGTCTAATACGTCTCGCTTGCCTGCGAAAACCGTGAGTGAATATGATCTTGTTTAAATCATAAAAGCATCTTCAGGAAGAGAAGCGAGAATTTGTACCATTTTATATCGAACTTGAATTTAATTGTTAAATTTGCAATATTAGATCCATCAATTGTTCATATACACAATTTCTGTCTTAAGAGAATTTTAAGATAAGGAGTCTTAAATACTGAGAGAAAGTGAAGATACACTGATCTTTTGCAACAGCAACAATGTTTGCTAGAAACTTTAGATGGTAGGAGACTTGATGTCGCTAGCACGGCGACGTTTGTCCTCAAAGGGGTAAAAGAATTTAACTACCACTTTCGCCATCTAAATGTCCAAGGAACTGCTATTTTATTGGTCAGTACTGCGATTCCGTTAGGCAAGATCGTTGATTAAAAACTTTTAGTACCTCGTCTAGCGAAGTACCTGGCCACGTCGGCGTAGCTATCCGTTCTCCTATCTCGGCTAACGCTGTATCGATGTCCATCGTAATCATTCGACTCCAACCTGGTGTAGACCACGCCATTTGGTGTGAAGCACGCGCATTTTTTCGAAATCCGCCGCGGCGGGGCCGCATATTTGCATTTGTGCCTTCGCCAACGGTTACCATCCCTCTCGCACCGCCATTTTTGGCCCATTACACAGTTCGCCTGGGCTTCCGGTCGCGAACACTCGATCGCCAGTCGCTCATGCTTCGCCGAGTAAGTCGAGTGCACTGGGTGTACTCTGTTGTCCAAATGAGGATCCGAGCCTGAAGAAATTAGATATATAATATTTCTTGAATATTTGGAAATAGCTTGATCTTTATTTCCGCTTACAAAATATCATTTTAATAGAGTAGTGGATCTTGTTATTGCGGGATAACCAATTTCTGTGCCTACGATTTGTTTTCGAATATCGAATAAGACGTATAAAAATTTCTTATTTATGAAGAAACAAAAAGAAGAATACAAAGATATAGCATGTATTATTCGATAAATATAGAGTTGATTATGCCCGGAAACAAACCAAGGGCACAGGAATTGCTTTGCTGGTCGTCATCCTTTTCATCTTCTTTGTCTTTACCGATTTGCTACTCCAGTTACTTCGTTGTTCAAATAAGATCACAATAATATCAGCGATTCACTCAAGGGTTGAACGAATCAAAGTTGACGATTTATTTCGAATAGAATAAAATCTGTTTTCAGTTCCTGGTTGCCCAAAATAAATTCCGCCAACAGACCTCTCAATCTGGAGTACGATCTGTCGCTAAAAGAATGAAAACCATTTGCACCTGGATTTAAACGGACTATGTTAGGTGCGATCTCGGAAACGACCTGGTTTACGACGCGTCGCATGGCGACGGTTCGGCGCTGGTCTACGAGGACGAAAGTGATGGTACGGTTTTATGAAGGGAACACGGGCCAATAAAACGGGATTAGAGCTGATCGTTGCGTAAATCCCAACGAAGAGCCTGGGTTGGTGATTTATGTCCGAAATGGAACTCGGACCCTTTCCGTCGCGATAATCCGGCCGAATAAGATTTCAGTTAACCGCGGCTATCACCCCGACCATCGTCAGCGTCTCCGCATGATCTAACATTTATCGAACCAAACGATCCATCTTCAAAACCAGTTTCATTCAAACGAATGTCGATCAACCGTCTAATTAAACTTTCTCATCCCGAGATCGTCAATTTCCTGATACACGGAAACAACTTCCGATCAAAGTCGGGAGATTTTCATCCGCCCCCGCGGTTTCCAACTTGTCAGAAGCGTCGCAACGCGGCTAAACCAGTTAAGACCCATTTAATCCCACCGACAGCTTCGCAAATCCGCGCTTAACGTAATTTATTCATTGTGCGATTGGATCATGACGTGAGATTGCCGCACTAGAAGAGTAGACTGGGTTTATTGCCGCGAAAAGGTCAGCGCGACATCGCGTTACAGGAGTGGAAACGAGGTCTCCGGCAGACAGAGGATCCGTGGAGACTATCGCCAGCAAATATTGCATCTGGTAGAGGACAATCGCATTATTTTGTGATCTAACCGGAGATCGTAGAGCTAGAAAATCGTTGTTCAAAAGACGAGGCACATATGATGCGTTCAAATCACCAATATGTGTGAGAAAGACATTTTAAAATCTAGCCTGAACTTGGTCGCAGAAATAAATCGATAGATTACGGATCTGTATGCAAGATCAAATTTTGTCTTCCTCAATTACAATAAACAGAAACAGACATGAACATGGAATATAGGGACGAAACGGTATATTCCATAACGTAAGTGCATGTTTGTACTTTACTATTTTACTCATATTATTTTTAATTCGTATTAAATAAATATTTCAGAATTCAATACGTTATTTAGAGACATCAATCTATTGAACAGTAGCATGAATATTGAACAACAAGTTGAATAAACTCAGCAAATTGAATAAAATCGATGTCAATCTTATATCTCTGAAAAACATTCTATAATAGGTACTACTGTTTCGGATCGACTACAATGATCTTGTTTGCGCTACTTATAAAGTTAGCCTTACTTGAATCGTCGATGACGGAGTCCTCGAAGTCCTCGTCCTCGGAGATGTCCTGGTCGCTGCCGGTGTCGTTCTCTAGGAACCGGTGCTCCGGTTCGTGCTCGACTTCCGGATCGGCCGAGGTCTCCTCTTCCTCTTCCGGCGTGGCGTTCGCGTGTTGTTTCGCGATGGTAGCGTTCTGCTTCCTGGCCTCTCTAGCTTTCGCTTCGGCGATCGATTCCGGCGTCTCCCGGCGTCCCGACGACTCGATCAGGAAGGTGTCCGGCCATTTGAATTTCGATCTCCGTCCGTGTTTACTGGAAACCGAACAAGCTCCGTCTGTTCCCATTCCATCGTCGCATCGGGTTCGATCGTTCTGCGGATTTTTCACGGGCCAGCCGTTTTTTCGGCCCCGCGAACAGGAATTGGCAATGTATACTCACTTCTGGAAAAGTTTCTTGAAAGAACGACCGTCCATCTGCGGCGGCGTCTCGACGCCGGCTATGTCCAGGAACGTCGGCGCCAGGTCGATGTTCAAAACTATGTCGTCTACGCTGCAACGTCATATAGATGCTTTATCGTAATCCAATATTGGAGGCTCCCCACCCCTCGCGCAACCCCTCTCGCACACCCCCCTCGGGGTAAATACCGAACTCCCACCTCGCGAGCATATTCGTCCTGCGAGTGTCCCGGCATTTCCAAGCCGACGAATTTCCTCCCGGCTTTTCTCGGGCCCGTTCGTAATATAACCCGCGATTCATGGCACCGTAATACAGACCAACGTTTACTTGCTCGTCCGAAAAAAACCCCGTCGAATTTCATCCGCTTTTTTGAAATTCTGCGCATAGCGCCGGGACAATGAAATTCCAACAGTTTTCACGGATATGGATTTTTTGCCGGAACATAATCGTTCGGTTCAGGGAAGTAATTCTTTTTGAACGATCATTAGCTAGGCTGCTTTTAGGACTGAATCTAATTGGGCTAATTTTATGTTTCCTAAAAGAATAATATTTGTCGAAATGGTGCGGCTAGAAAAACAATCCTATTATCGAAGTAAAACCTATGTAAATACCTACAGTTTTTAAAAAGTTATTAGAACCGTAATATATAGACTGCAAATGTCATGTATTTTTCTTGTATTTAGACAAATGTAACAAAATTCTAATATTGACCACGGTTAATGAAACTGCAAGTTCACTGCGTTGTAAGGATCGCATCTTCATTCTTTTAATAAAATGGCTCTCACCCAAAAGATAATGATTTTATACATTGATTTTCACGCGTGACGGTGTCAAAAATATTGACAGCTTAGTATAAACAAAGTAATAATCAAACTCGAAAGCTTAGGCATTTTTGAACCGGGTAACTTCATTGTCCCTCGCCGGAAAAATTTAAAAATTGAGCGAGTGCAAACGCTGCCAAGAATAGAGCTCCATAACGATTCGACTGATGCAGATCGGAGCCCTTCAGTTTTGCGGTGCGACTTCAATGGTGTTTATTAAATCGGCTGGGAGCGTCGAAGAACCGTGCGCGTTGCTTGCACACGGAAGTTGCCCTGTGCGTCATTAATCTAACGGCGATGTTTATAACAGACGTGGCGGTTGTGCTTCAATTTATACGCGAGTGGTCGCCGGTTCACGTTCACACGGTAGTTTGGCAACACGAGGAGGGCCGTCTCGGTTTACCAGCTGGTTTTTCGTCGCCGGTCGGAGAACGCGACGGATATAATTTATCGGTTTCCGAGGCTCTCCTCGTGGCGTCCCGCGGAACCGTAATTCCAGGAGACGGCCAGACAACGGCCACTTACTCTGCGAGTGCTCTATTTATTGCCGGGGGAAAGGATCGTTGTTCGATGCGGCTCGATATCGTCGCGGTATTTCAATGGGTACGATCGCCGGGGCTCATCGTCGAAAATTATCGGCGCTCGTGACTCGTCCCTTTTCCGAGGGAATTGACGGGACACGGCCGTGCTTGTTCCGCGGGAGCGCCGCGCGTAGCCGGCAATTAACTGTGCAACAATGTTGACGAGAGGCTCGTCAGACAGAGGGGAAACGGAACGCCGGAACTCGGGTGGGGAAATCCGCGAAATCTGGATCTGTTCATCGTCGCCGCGGCGGCGGCGGCGGATATGCCTGCGCCGCGATGAATCAATTTGGCTAAGTCGTTGCTACCGGGGACCGTTTCGTTCAACCGTGGTCGCGATTCGTCCACCGTCACGCCTCTCCTTGCCACTTAGCGCGATCGTTTATTTTCCTCTCCGTTGGTTCCCCTCGCGGGCGGATTAACGAGCGGTTCCAGGAGCACGACATCCTACGTGGAACGAAAGTAATAATAAACCTTGCTTACATGGTGCCGGGCTCGATACCAGGACCTCGGATCAAAAATGGAACTCTGACGTCGAACTCGAACGGAAAGCTCTTCCCCTTGATCAGCCCGAATTGGCCCAAATGGTAGCCGTGGTCCGACGTGTAGATGATGTACGTGTTGTCCAGCTCGCCCAGGTCTTTCAATTCTTGGTAGATCTGTCGAGGAAGGGCGAGACGTCGAAATAAATTACCGTTTCAGCGAAGCGGCGTTTAGTCACTCCGCTGACTGACAGTGGCAGATGCATCGATTTAAATCCCCTCTACGCTTCCCTCCTTCGAGAAACATTGCCGATCCCATGAATCACCTACCCTGTCCACGGCGTCGTCCACGCTCTGCAACGTCTGCAACCTCTTGGTCATCAGCAGGTCCGTAAACTGCTTGTGGATCGGCTGCATCTTCTGCGTGACTTGCAAAATCCATTGTTTATCCGGGTTCGGGGCGTAATCGTAGGCTGGCGTGCTGGAACAAAGAATTCGTTTCATGCCAGACGGCTACCGTGCATTATGGACCTCGATCATCCAGAAAACACGCGAAATTGCTATGGCGCCAATTTCTTCGTGGGCTTAAAATCTGATCGGATAATGATACTATTCTCTCAGACGTTCGATTGGTTTAAAGTATTTATTTCGTTTATATTTCGATGAGAACGTGGGGGGAGTACGAAATGTTTGCATTCTACATACGTTTCACCTGTCGTTTGCAATCGATCTTTATTTTTCGTTGTTTCTCTCGTTGAAATCATCTTATTGTAGATCTTAAAAAATGCATAGAAAAAAATCGTACATTTAATACGTAACAATTTTCTCCATGTCAAGGAAGTGTCGTCACAAAAATTAGACAAGGAAACTGTAGAAGATATGTAAATTTGCCGCCACTCAATTGTGTAATTTACGTGCAAAAATATTTCGTCGTACCGCCAGTAACTTATTGGTAATAGCATCAAGCCTACGGAACAAGTATAGTAAAGGAAAGGAAATGATTTCTTTTTCTGCAGCAACATTGCAGAGAACCATCTTGGTATTGATGACGACTTCTCGTCGAGTTTCGAGCCGGGTCGCTAATTGCGACCCGTGCTCCCCGGCTTCGAAGAATCCCTATTAGCCGATTAAGTCGCAGAGCGTGGCTCGAGTAACTAGGATTTAGGTGTGCTCGCGCGACGGTAAGCGCGGAACACGATCCCGACTAGGCGAAATTGAATTAATCTCGAGTATCTAGCGAGACGCGAGAGTTCGATGCAACGAGAAGGTGAAACGCGTTGGACCCTCGAGACACCGTAGCCCCCTTCCCATCCCCCCTTATCCACGGCCCGTCCTCTTTCAGCCTAGCTCTCCACCAATTACGCGAGACACGAAATTATGGGTAATTGGCCCTTCACCTTCCTCCACGTCCTTCAGGAACGCTCGCCTCGAACGTGGAGGATCTTTGTCTTATTGGCGGACCTTCGTACGGGATGCAGGAACAGGTTTACGGCCCCGGTCGCTCAGAATTTCATAGAGTACCGACCGGTCACCGGCTGGAAAACTCGAGACCGTCCACTTTGCTTTCGGACCCGAGGAATTTATTGAAATGAACTCGTCCAACCGAGTTCACACCTTCGAACCTTTATTTAAGTGACATCGATACTTCCAAGGCACAATCACATTCGTACATCCGTACACTACGTTCCCGACATTCTTCCCGTCATCCTAAAAATTCGCCAACACGATCCTACAATACACGGTCAAAAACTTACCTACTCTACTCTCACCGTTTTTTCCAAGACACTAAACAGCCAATAATATCCAGCCCACTGGAAACACACTTATAACCGCGTTTCCTAAAGGAAGCTCAGTCATGAAATCATATTGTTGGAAGGAAGACTGAACCTACCGAACACGAACAGTGACCGTAATAAGCGAGAAGAGTTTGACAAGATGTGCCAGAATAATCAAATTTATTCAATCTCGCGAAGGGGTCTCGTTAAGAGTCGCGAAACAAAAAACCGGTCGGTTAACCACCGGGGGCCCGTGTCTAGGGTAGCTGTAAATTCTTCCGGAACGAAAAGACGAAGGGACTGTCGGAAGACGCGATCGTTTTTAAATAACGGAACGCAATTCGTCCGAGGAGAAGAAAGCGGGGGAGGACCAAAAACGGCGAGAACAAGGAACACGGTCCGCGTTAATTTCGCCGGATAGCCTTGTTTTTGTTTGTCGGGCTTGCTGACGGTCGTAAAGCAGCTCGTTCCTTTATGCAAATTTAAAATAAAGCGCGCAATCTGACGGTGGCGGCCCCCGAACGAAGAATACACCACCCCCGACCCCCCGCGCCGACGTATTTCGTCTGGACTCCGTAATTGCAGCCTATTCTGCGTACACCGGCTCGCCACGGCCACTTAACTTTCCCGCGAGACACTCCACGATCATATTTTGCGGCCAGACACGTGGCCCCCACTCACCCCCTTGTTGCCTCCCTCGCGCTCTCTCTCTCTCTATCTTTCACTCTGATTGCGACCAGCTCGTTTGTCTCCGCGCGCATCCCCCGAACGCGCTCTCATTTGGCAGCACAGCTGTCTCTCGGTGCAGCCGCGAATTTAATCGACCGCTCGAGATTAATCGGCTAAGGCTTAATTAGGAAATCACGGATAAGCAGCCCCTCATCTGCTTCCTCGAGAATTGTGCTCCGTGATGTAACTATTAGGGACTTGACGGTGAACCTACCTCGGTCAGATCAAAGGTACTTCGTTTTATAATTATTTCAATTAAAGACATCCTTCTATGGTTGAATCGGTTTCATTAATAGGGTGCATATTGTTATCGCAAACCATACAAGAATGAAATTAGAGCTGATAAGATAGAACTAGAAAAGTAGTAGCTTCATTCTGACAGCAAAAAACATCGACACATTGGGTTTTCATTTTTTTTTTGACAATGTTGCAGGTTGGCAAAAAATCTGAGAAAAATTGAGTACTCCAGCCGTGATAGTACTTTATCAGGGAATTAATGTAAAAGTTTTACCGATTTTAGTTTTCGAGAAGTCTTCAATTTTCCGATTTTTTGGGGGTTTTTCATTTTTGATAATCACAGCTTGCAACTGAAAAATCTGAAAAGGTTCTATAACGTGCGGCTTAATGTCCAAAATAAGCCATATTTTTTTCAAAATTTTAGAAAGCCGCTAAAGGTGGAAAAATGCCGGAAAACCGCGAAATCTAATTTACCCTGTAACTACCTTCACGGACAAGTTCCAGGGTTAAAATTTTACACAGATGAGTTTTTATTGGTCAGCTATCGAACGGTGAATGACTCATTGAAAACCCTCTAAGGGAAGTTTTGACCATCTTAATCGGCTATGCCCTTTAAAAAATTGACCATTTGATTAATTCATCGAAGTATTATTGTTTATCATTCATGGTGCTAGAATTTATTTTACGAAGACTTCGAACAGAAAAGAGAAAAAAGATTTGTATTCATTTATTAATGATAAGAAATATGGTAGCAATGGACAGTAATATCTAGTAGAAAATTTAATAATTAATTTTGTAAAATCGTCACGGGCAATAATTTAAAAAATTGTCTACTACCATTCACATTTTTCGTCTCCAACTGACAAAGAAAATAGATTTTCTTTCTTCAGGATCTCAAATAGAACATTCAAAGCAAATCCCAAGTATTCCAGGACTCTGCGGAAGATGCTCTATTGGCATCTGTCTCTGAAAGTTAATCAGCTTCCAGGACTCCAGCTCGAAGTATCATTGTGTCATTCGATCGTCCCCGCTCGGGTCTCGATCGGTCTCCGAGGATTTAAAGAGACCGCGGTGACGCAGTTTCGTCATCGAATCAACTGGTGGTCGTTGGGCGACGAGCGCGATCAATCTCCTCGACGATCTGGTCGCATTAATGACCCGGCGCGGCGGCGTATCGTCTGCTTGTCACGGGGCTAGTCAAAAGCGAGGGCAGCGCGCTATTATCGCGGTCAACGAGCCCGCTTTATATTTTGACAACCCTTTCACCGTGACTAATCCAAAGGCAACGACACCGTTGGAGTTGAACCGCTCGTAACGCGAGGCCCCGCCACACTCGCCCGCGAGCCTCGTTTTAATTCCAGTGGAGCCCTTTAATATCACGGCCCCTGTTCCCCCTCGCGATCAGATAATCGGAATTTATCGCCGGAGTAATTAGCGGAAGAAATTTATGCGGCAATTACAGCGGGGACGCTGGTGATCTTTGCTCCGGGGCAGGATCGGCGAGAAAAGAAATTTAGTGGCGATCGGGTGTACGCCGCGCGGTTTTCCGACGCTCCGCCTCGAAACCGCGACGCCGATCGATCTCGCCGCGTTGGATCCGCGTAGATTGCGCGATAACAGTCCCCGGCAACGGCGGAATTGATTAACGAGGCAACAGAGACCGCCTGTCCGGTCGAATTTATGGACAGTCGAAGAAAAGTTGCGCCGACCGTGCGCGTGTCTCTTTCCGGAAAGAGAAACCGGTGAACAGAGACCGATAGCGATCGAGCGGAGATCGTTAATTATCGCACGTGAAAGAAATCGATCGGCTGACCCGGCTCCCGGATCGCGGGCGATCGAATTTTTCTACGATTTTGATGGATACCGCGAACGTTTTGAACAATCGATCCTTCGGGACCGCTTGCCGTGTGCGCCCACTCTTCGGAGACGTCTTCGTCCGCAAAGTGGTGAAAAGACGCTCGAAAGCACGTTGACGCAGACTATTACCACGGTGAACTTATTTTTCCTCGTTTTACATGGCCTACTTTCCTGCTGCCGGCGATACTCGGGGACGCTTGACAGCCACTCGGGCTCTTTCAAATATCGATTACCCCCTGCACCCGATATCCTTAGACCTTGCATCCGTCTGCGTCGGCCATCTCCGCGAATTTCGATTCGCCAAAAGACGGGGAAACATCCTCAGATATATCGGAGGATGTGAGATGAAATCAGAAAGATTGGGAAACGTGTCCCGGATCGTAGAGTCCCAAGGGGTTGTGGAGTGTTTTCTGGGGATCGGGGGTGAATGCTTCTATGAGAGCCTCCATTTTTATGGGAACTTGCCGTTCGATTTGTCCCCGTTGTTCCTTCGCATTAAATATCGAGAAAAGGGGCCAAAAATGAAGTAAAATCTGTTCAATCCCCCTAAAAGTGGGAGTTTATAGACACGTATTGTCTTATCCGATAAACTACATTATTTCTTGTCGGTGTTCAAATATTGTATTCGATGCGACTGGTTGCACATTTGGTACGACCGACATGTTTAATGTCAGTTTAATACCCGAAGTTGATCAGTCTGTTAAAAAATGTAAGATTGCTTTTAAAATTAGCGCAGATATGTCGCGGTTGAATAACCACGAGAAACTTTTATATCCACGGTTTAATATTTTCTTTATAACATTAAAATCGCATTCCGGTCATTTTCGTATCCATGGTTTCCTCTATTAAGAGCGTTTTTGAACGACGATGTGGGAGGTGCCGAGCAGTTGCAAGAAGCTTTAATGCCATAGAAGGAGGTCGCATTCCAAAACGTCGAGAAACAACGCCATATTATATCCGTCGAAATGTGTGTCGCGTATAAAACGATCGCTCCCCTTCCGCGGCAGCGATCCTGCTCGTTAACATTATAATATCCGTGCTCCTCCTATCCGATTTAATTGGATTCGATAGAAAGTTCCGCGAACAGATTTCTCATTAGATGACAGTCGCCTCCTCCCGCGCGCTCCCCTCCTTCGCTCGCTCGGAATAGTAAATCTCGTTTCAGGATCTGCGAGAAAAACTAGCGGCTGGTTCTCCGTTTCAATCGGACGATCGATATGCCGGTCGGTGTCCCGTTGTCGCATCGAGCTTATCAGATGTTGCATAAAGCAGATAAGTATCCGGCGACGGCTCTGTAGCGAAATTGCGGGGAAACGAGCTGGAAAAATCGGTCCCGGTAACACGCGATCGCAGTGAGTGGGACACAGATCGTCCGATCGAACGTTATTGAATCACGATTATTGACCCAGTTGATTCACGAGCGCTCGGAGCGGAAAGACCGGCTATTACGCACGCCTCTGCCGCGTGTAAATGAACGTTAATAATCGGCAGGCGGAAGCGAAACCGCAGCTCTCTCCCTCTCTCCCTCTCTCTCTCTCTCCCTCTGTGTTCAAGCAAAAAGTCGAATCGAAAAAGTCGAGAGGAAGTTGAATTTATTATTCGAGCGGAGCGGCTTCACGACGCGGCCTCCGGCGAAAAATAAAGAAGCCCGATCAGGAAATTACCCGGCAGTCGTAAAACTGATTTCGCGCCGGTGTCGCTTTAATCCCACCGCGCCAGCGCGAAAATATTAATTCGAATCCCGGTCAAACGGCTGCTTAAGGGCACGCCGTGTCACCCCCCGTCCCCCTACCCCGGGCTCACTCCATCGGTAAAAGCGTCGTGAAAGCACGTAATTGCGCGTGCCGTGTGGCGTGCATTAATTTCTCTCGATTAGCTTTTGAACGTCGCGCCGCGATGCACCCATCGACGAATTGAAAAAGTCCCGATTATGGAATTAAACGGCGACAGCCCGGTACCTATGCAACCCCGTTAACCGCGTTGCATTATGGATCCCGTTTAATTGGAATTTATTGCGTCACGCTGGTATTCGGTATCGGCCGTAAACACACGCGGCCAGCACCGAAATAAAATTCATTTCGCCCGTGGAATTTCCAATCTTTCTCGATTTCCATTTCTCTGAACTGCGACGTTTCTGCGAAATCCTCTTCTCACGCACGCCAATTTAAAGTATTGTTCGCGGGCAGAATGTCGGTTGGTTTTGTGACGGTTTTATCAGAAAAATTCGCGTGCACCGTACCCAGAGTTAATTAAAATTGCGATTTAATAAATAATCACGGGAAGGATCAATTTTTGGCGAGTGATTTTTTATGATTCATAAACGGAGCATCGTGTGAAATTATAATTGGTTGTTGTATAGACATTAACTGCTGTTCAGGATTATGTTACTCGTTGTAAGTGTATCAACGGTTACTATAATAGTAGTAAGATTTACGGCAAGTCATACACTACCTTGGTAGCAATAAAGTTAGATATTTGTTCGTTTGTATCATCTACGATTCTTTTAACTTCAATGTTGAGCCTAGAACTACCCTCTTTTATTTTACGGAATAGACAACTATTATTTATTATTTTGAAAATATAATAAAATATATTATATAAATTATTACTATGTATTATATGTTATAGATTATATAATATATGTATAACATCAATGTTTCAGTATCTATTTACACGTTTGCAGACAAATTAAAAATGTGTGGTCAAAACAGACGATAGCGACTGAAAAAGTAGTAAAGCCGTGTTTAACGGGTTCTGGCAACACCAGCGGTTTACCAATGGAAACAGAAAATCTGTGCAACTTCGACTGCAGCGCGAATTTTACTTGTGCCGAGCGATTCCGCAAAACTGTCGGAACACCAGCCGAACAATCGGCTCGCTGTTCGCGCGTTGTACCGCGGGACAGCATCGAGCATTCTCTTTCGATCTGTGTGCACAATGCGATGATGAACGGCGCTCGGGCATTCTACGGGCCGCGGAGTATATCGGCGATTCTGGCCCAGTTTCGCGGGGAATCCGGTAATGAATGGCTCTCGGAGAGAGAACTCTGTTCGTTTTCCCGGAGCGAAGAGATACGCGGCTAGGACTCTGACTTGTCGTCTTGTTGGGTACGGTAACGACCCACATAAAGGAGACGTTGCGACGACCTGGGAGCTGAGAATGACGCTCTACGTGCTCGTGACTTCCTCGACCGAGTAATGACATCATCGGGAGATCAAATTCTTATAAAATTCTTGCCAAGGCTCGCTTCAGAAAGTAAAAGGGGCTGAAAGTGGCATTAGACGAAAGAAAGGAGTCCTTCGTAGTGTGGTGCTCGGGATAGTGGAACCAGTTACTACGGGATAGCCGACTGCTATACCTTTCGCTTATTCTCAAGCACAATTAATTTTACATTTATCGAATAAGACATATTAATTTTCTTTATTTCGATTGCATCAATATCAATGTTTAACACTGATTTCGCGAAACTTTTGGTGTGAAGCTTTCGAAGAAGTTTAAGAAAATACTAAACGAATGAAGATCAATGTAAAATGAATCGTTCTAGGTAAGATATTGCAACATTAATATCGTATTGGTAAAACGTATTAAAATTACAGACAAACAAAACAGTGATCATTTATTTAAATTCTTGTTTTTAGCTCCAGGTTCAGTAATTTATTACGTAACTTCGACTAACTTTTTCCTTCTTCTATTATTCAAAGGAAATTTGACACTTCTGTCATGGGAAAATGTATATCGGCAAAAGGAAACTTTGAAATCGACTATGAAGTTCTTAAGATGTGAAATTGATAAAGTTCCTGGAGTTCGCCAACAGGGCACAGTAATTGGCTCCCTCTACCCTATATCGTTCGCCGATCAGCCAGGAAATTTTTATTGGACGGAACGGAGGAAGAAGGATCCGGGAACGGTGCTTATCGCGGAATGGTGTCTAACAAAAATACTGGCCGTACAATGAGGCAATCTGTAGTCCCCGGGGTGAACAAAAGATCCCTCGCGAAAACGTCACGCGTTTCTCTCCTCGTCGTCTGATTCGTAGTCGCCAGGTACTCGCGTCCAGCTAGAGGAGAGAAGAAGACTGAAGGGAACGGAGAGCCTTGTATGCGTGTGTGTACACGCACCTGTGTGCGTTTTTTTTCTTCTGTCGCGGAACAGAGACAGGTGAACATAATACCTGCATCACGGCTGGTACAATGACGGGCGTTGGCTGTGTCCAGAGGGGCGAGACCGAGACTACAGAGAGGGGTGCACGCGTTTTTAGTGCTTTTCATCGCTCGCTAGCTCGCTCGCGCGCTGCGACCCGTCTAGGGCACTCCATCACGCGACGATGACACACCGTCGCTGCAGTTATCTATCCGGTTGTCTAGTCTAGAGTGCGTCTCTCTCTCTCTCTCTCATTCTCTCTCTCTCTCTCTCATTCTCTCCTGCGGCTCTCAGCCTCCGCCTTCTTTCTTCCGCTCGCGTGTCCTCGGCACGCCCCTCGAAACCCGTCCACGAAACAAAACGGCCATTCGCGGATTTCGTCGGAGGCCTAGACAATCCTCGGCGACCTTCTCCGGGTCGCGACGTGCCTCTCGACCGTCGAGAATCGAGCATTGTTGTCCGCAGAACCGCGCCGGACGTCGGACGACCGGCACGCGTTTGCTCGTTCCGAGAAACCAGCCTTATTGTCAGGAAGCGCGCGTATGGTACCGTTGCGCGTACGACATTGTGAATGGAAATGACACCCGCCGGCGCGTTCGGCCATCTAGAAATATCCACGCGTGTTGTCGTTTCCGACCCCTTTCTCTGGGAAATGCCACCTTAACGCTTCGACTGCCACGTCACCCATATGCGATAGACGAAATCATTTTCTTGGGTTTGGAAATTCATCCTTATGCAAATCTGTTATGTGTTTCTAATTTTAATGGGATTCGCTAAACATTAGGATTGTAGAAAAAGTAAATGTTGTTACATAACTGAATATAACTGAACTTTTTAATTTTGATTTCACTGGATCAAATACTTCAATTTTCACCAATTTTTGAAGTAGTTGGAGTGGTTGTCAAAGTCTCGAACCTCTTGACTCAACTGGATCTACTAAAAAGTGAGGTAGGTAATTGACCTCATTCTTATAGACTTAAGCGATATAAAATATAGTTTAAAACTGTAGTTTAAAAATATAGCTATAAATCCAAAATGTAGGTTAAAACTGAATAATTTGTTCAAGAAACAAATCTATGCAGAGGCGTAGAGTATCGGTAGCAATTGATGTAATTAAAAGCATCTAACGCGCAATTCTGCGGCTTGCATCCCGATTCCCCTAATGCATCGCTTCAAGTCCCATCATGCGCACGAAACCGTAGAGTCAGACAACCGTCTCGAAGGCTTTGATAAATTTAATTCATCGCTCGGTGGCACTCGAGATGCCTCGGGGCGGCCTGCGAATGGAGAGAAACGAGTACAGCTCTGTCTGTTTACCATTTCTTCGGGTAGTCGTTGACATTTCACTTGCTTCCAGTTCTCCCATTCACAATGTCGATACTAATAAGGAGTCTCGTGCGACGGACCCTAAAATATTTCATTTGCCTGCGTCGTCGTCGTCTCGCGAGCTTGTGTGCTCCGGGTGAAAGGGATGAAGAATCGTTATACGGCCGGATCTTTAGAAAGTCAGAGGCCTGATGATACGGTTCCCAGCGCAAGAAGGTAAATTGCGACTAACGCGAGTCGGTGAAAAGCTCGTTTAAAGAGGGGCGGGCGGTACGTGTGTAAATAATAATGCAGCCAGTTGGCTGCAATCGCGGAGCTCGAGACCCATTTCGCGAGAAGGAAACGACTCGCAGGCGGAGGAGTACTGTCTGGTGTTGGCATGAGCACGCAATGCCCTATGGGGCAGTGGATCCGTGGAAGCAAAGGGCATCGGGGCCACGCCTACTTCGAACACTTTATACAATAGACTTGCCAATCAGTTCCGGCTCAGTGAGACTTCCAAGACTGTTGCTATTTGGGTAATTACAATATTCGATCTTCTTCAAAATATTAGGTCGTAATACAAGCAATGGTTTTTCTGAAAACAGTGTTACTTATGAAGAGATCAAATACTTAATGTACTTAAATATCTGTAAATAATTATGTCAAAGTAAAGACTGTCTCGCTTAATTGCAGGATGCAGGAGCTATGCAGATATTTATTTTGTTCATAATCGTTTCTTCAAATGTTTTTAGTGTTTTGTAAATCCGTAGTCTAATTACTACTAAGCGTACTGTTAATTATTTTGGAAAAATATTTAAATGTGGTCCAAATTCGACAATCCTCCGATATGTTTCTGTTATCAAAATTTAAATCAAAAGTAAAGCAAGAGTAACAAAATAAACAAAAACCTTCTTTCTTTTCTACTGCTAATTGATTCTTACTAGACTGACCAAGGCAAAATATCCACGTCAAAGAGATCTACGAATCCTGTTTCAAAAAGGTGATGCCGGTCGCTACGATTTCGCAAAGATCACCCGAGAGGTAGGACGGTGTCGATCGGAATTAGTAAAATCTTGCAGACAGGAAGCGCATGATTTAACTACAAACAGATCTCCGATCTCGGGCTAACGAGTTGGCCCAGATCCGGCTGCTGCTCGGCAACGCAGGGCAACGCAGCAAGACAGTCGAAGGACTGGCCGGTAACGAAGGCAAACACAATGACAAAGTTTCTGGTACTTACTGGTGAGTGGTGACGTTGAAGAACAGATGGGAGAACTGGGGTGCGGAGTCCTCCGGTCCATGCGGCGCCGGGAAACTCGCGACGAGCATCACCGGCTTCCGGGCGAAATTGTGTTTGCTCTGTCTGAGAAAAGCCACGCTGTCGTTCGCTATCAGGTCCGGATAATAGTCCTTGCTGTACTCGAAGCCGTGCTTTATCTTCTTCCCGTTCATGTTCACGCTGTAGTTGTAGTACCGTGAATTCATTATGAGGCCGCCCCACTCCCGCCATCCCGGCGGTATGTATAGGCCGTTGTACTTGTTCAGATACTTGCCGAAGTACCCTGAAACGTGTGTTTACGATAACGTTGGATTCGATTCGCGGAGAGAGACGAATCGCTACAGCGAATCGACATCTCCGCGTGTTACCGTGATCGTCTTGCTCTATGCTCTATCTACATCTCCCTCCCTTTGCCTCTCTCTCTCTCTCTCTTTCTTTCTCTCTTTCCCCCTCTCTGATTTAATCCCTAGACGACGACGAACGCCGAATGTAAGCGCAACTGTTCTCCGAGTAAGATAATAATTATAGACGCGACGTTTGTTTAATTAAAATCAACTGGGTGTGTTAGTAACTTCAGCTGTAGATCGCAGCTGTGCGCTAACCGGGCAAATATAAAATAATAGCGTTTGCTAATCTGCAGGAACTCTTGGGTACTGCTTTGTGTCCCCACCACTGCGTGGGAGGGGCTTCCTGATCCCCACCATATCATTCATATTCAGTGGTTCTCAGTCTACGTTTTTTTTTCTATTATAAACTCTTTCGCATTTGTAAATCTTACACAAGATAGAATATTTTCCTTGTATCAATAACTTATAACTTTGATGCAGAAATCAGGCAAGTGTAGATTTTAGTAACATTATGCTTCAATGAGAATTTATGCATTTCTAAACCTTTCAGCGTTGATAGAAAAAGTCGTGTGTGTACCTGATCAAAAAATACTAATCTTATTTCTAAAATCTGACAATTAGAATACTCAAAGGGGGGCCTAAATTAAGAAAGAAAACTGTTATTTATCCAAATTATTAAGAAAACGAGAACTCCTCGAGCGTGGTCACCGTCGATATATCGTTGCTCGGCATTAAAAGGGTTAAACGTCGGAAAAGTTGTTTGATCGAAATGGCAAAAGGCTGTTAAAAAATGTTTTACTCGGCTACGCTCTGGAAAGATAGAGTATGTTGTCAAGAGGTTAATCACTGGCTAATGACGAACAGGGCGGGAACACCAGTTTTGATTTCTTTCATTTTGTCGGCTGGTTTTTCGCGGATTTCGTCAAAAATCACGAATCGGTGTACGCTATCGGATGAATAATGACCGAAAGGCGTGGCCGGTTCCCTAAGCCCGGGCATAACGAAAAGAAAAAGACAGTTCTGCCCCGGACTATCGCAATAATAATTAATGTGCTACGGACACGCTCGGCTCGTCGCAGGAACTGACTCATGTAACAGATCGATTACCGCCGCTGACGGTATACTTTTATTTCGCGCGGCTCGGACCCGGGTTCCTCAATCACCTATACAGATAATGCGTATGGATGTTAACCAGCTGAATTATCATCGAACATTCAATTATCGCATTAAACGTAATTTTTCATTATCGTTACCCGTATGCTCGTTTTCCGAGATTCGAGGCATGACCGATTGGAAAACACAGAGCCAAGGTTTTGTACGAGACGGTTATTGGTACGCTAGGAAATTAATGTACTTGTAAACATTTGAAGCATTTCGAGCTACGTTTAAGTCATTAAAATTACTTAAAAGGGCCGTGAATGTTTGCATGGTTTCTGTATTTTGGAATAAGTCTAGATTGCTGTTGTTTGATATTTCGTTAATTATTAGTTATTAGTGAATCGAACTAGCATCCCCATGTTATGTTATCTTCCTACTTCAGACATAGTATATCTAGGTCAGATTGATTTAATAGATTATTTTTACTTAAAATTAAAGTAGTACAACCGCTTATTGTGTTGTCATTAATTGCTGTGCTTTTGATTTGTTTCTAGACATAATTGATTTTATATTTATCGAATAACACATATTTAATTTTTTATTTAAAAATAAATCAAATAAAAGAATAACGAAATTTAAAATAAATGTGAAAATAGTTACGCTCGCAAACAAACTAAAAGCACAGCAATCGATCACTATCTTCTAGGTGTATAAAACGCATCAACCTGCTATCAATTACATGCAGAATATTTTCAGCAATTGAAAATCTTTACTGATAGTAGACGAATGTTTCTAGTATTATTTCTACACCCGATTTATAAATTTCACTCCATTAAACGCGTTTGATAAATCGCGTTCGATCTGCCGACACCTTTCCTCACCTTTTCTCAGCGACAGTCGATCAAAGAAGCGGTATCGGCAACAATAAATTGTAGGAGTCCGCGAAGGGAACAATAAGGTAATGAAATTTGCACGTTCCCAGCTCCTCAATCTTCCCCCGAAGACGGGGTAAGAGGAAGGGCCGAGTATCCGCGGCTTTTCTTTCCGGCGTGGCTCGATAAATCAAAAGGCAATCCCATTTTCCGCCGGCTAGCCCCGGGCGTATAAACGCGCGTCGGTCAAGATTCATCTTGCCGGACGTTGAATTATTCATAGGGGTAAAATCAAATAATTAATTCAGAAGTACCACACCGGCGTCCCTTTCGCCGTCCCTGCGGCGTTTACATACCTGTACCGGTAGCCGCGGTAGGGCTCGCGATCGTTCCTATACCGCGGGCTTATTTATAACAGCGGCGCGGGCCGAAGTCGGGTCCCGGTCTCCGGGCCAGTCCCGGGCCAGTCTGGGGGCCGGGGCAACTTTTTGCCGGGCCGGGACCACCGAGCCGGGCCAATCGCATTACTCTCGTTTTGCGTTAACCGATGACATCTCAATAAAGGGCCGCCTTGTCCGCTAAATATAAAGAACAGTAAATCTTCCTGGAACCGGGCCCAGGACGCTTCCAGCGAAAATTCCGACGCGACGATCTTGCTCGCGGTGCCGCGATCGATTCGAGATTCCTCGCGGTCCGCGCACGAAAATTACTTCGAAACTTGTGCGCCGAGGAAATTGGCTACGACAATTATGCGAACTATTTCTGCGTCTAGTCTCGGAACTCGTCTATCGAAGACTGTTCGCGCGTGTGGATCGATCCTCTCGTTGTCAACATCGAAATCGCTGAATACGGAACTCTTGATCTTTCTTGGACACGTCGGGGCCCGCGGCGAACCCGAAGAGAAAAAAGTGTCGCAGATTAATTAGCGACGTCGTTTAAAAGTTTCCTCGATCGGCCCGGCCAGATACTGTCCGGCCAGTTTTTGAAAGCGGGACACGTTTCTCACGGAACAGGTTTAAAGGATCACGGCTGATCCGCTCGGGGAATTTGCATAAACGACCATTGCCGGGGCTCGGTGGCCGGCCGCTTCCACGATTGCGCTTTAATTGTCGATAATTCGGGCTTATTGAGTGGCGTGCTGTGAATACGTTAGCCGGCGAATACGACGACGTCCGGTGTTATCGGTTAATCAAACTAATCGTTTCGGGACAGCCCGTGCCGGGGCGTGACTTATGCAAAGTTCCCTTTGAGAATAATTGTCGGCTTGTAATTATCGGTCCTTGGTCTACGCGGGTAGCACCCGGCCGTTTACACGTGTTGGGTCTTATACATTTCAAACGTCTTTGATCTTCCACAGAAGATTGCTTAGAAATGAACAATAGGGTGTTTATCTCAATTGATGACTTCCGAAAGAACAAAGATACTTTATTAACGACGAGAACGCAATCATTACGGTATCACTTTTAGAATTTCAGTCTTATAGTATCGTTATTCGAGGAGAAGTTTTGCAATACTGTGATGGTACTTTTTGAATAAGGGAAGATGATAGATTGTCCACATGAGCTCTCGCATGCAATTTTGATGGCTTAATGACTGCAAGTTATGCCATGAATATTCTAGTGTTGCGTTTCATAGAAATCCACCGATTGCCCATCACTTCTTAAAGCAACCAATCAAGATTGTATCGGCAGCCAATGAGGCCGAAGACAGAACAGCTTCCCGACGATCTCGGTGTCGTAAAGCTATGGAGACTGTATTGTTTCTCGCTATAAAAGTTTCGTAACTTCCCCGGGAGATGAAGAAAGTTTATACTGATAGCATAACTGTATTGTTCACAAACTGATCTATCAAAATGGGTTCATGTTTGATTCGATTATCGGTTAACTCTCGAAGTCTCGCAACTTTTCCATCGGCCGGATAAGAGAAAAAGGATTTAAGGAGGCCGCGCGCGTCTTGCGAAGCAATTTCTTTGAAAGTACTCTATCCCGTTGAAAGAAAGGAGCCCGCGCGTAATCCTCCGGGTTCCCGTACGAAGATTTCTACCTCCTCGAGAGACCGGTGTTTATATAACGGATCATTTCGTGTGCATTACACTATACCGATCTCCGTGGTTCTGTCAGCGAGTTCGTCGCGTGTTCCCGGGGTCGTTGCTACGGGCCGCTTCAAGTGCGCTTTACATGGCGCTGACTTAGCGCCAGCCTAAAAATACCTGGATGCACTAGGCCAGCCGTAAATATCAATTAGATTGTTATCGCGAACCGCGGTGCATGCGAGGAACGCGAGGACCCCGTGTATGTGTTGCACGAAGCGCCCCAATAACGATCGAGCAGAGCAGGTAACGAGTCTAATTGCCGCCTCGTCATTCCAGTTAATCACCGTCGTTCGCCGCAACAGCATCGTCCCCGAGAAAGAAAAAGTGTTATCGGAAAGTGGAGGTTGGATCTCTTCGATCCTGCCCGATCCAGGTTGAAGACTCTGCGGTAGCTGATCGACTTCGATAATCCGTCTTCGTGACCATTTTGTAGCCAAGCTCCTACACTTTGCTGGCTGCCAGCGTTGGAACACGGGAGCTTTGACCCTTGCTCCCTTCTTCATCAATCGATGCTTCTACTTGTCACCTCCGTTCCTGGGCTCGGAGTACAAGTTCTTAACACTCGGGTGTTTGGATGTTAACTTGAACGTGCAACAGCAATCTAACCATTTCGCAGCGATGCAAACCACTTCGTTCTTCAGCATTGCGTACGATATATTGAAATGAAATGGCAAAACAAGGAGTTCAAAGTCCAGTTGATCTTATGACAGCTATTTCGATCCGAGTCCATTAGCATGCCAGGCTTCATCCGACTTCTCATTTTCCAGCAGCCAATTTCAATCGCATTCATATTAGGTCTAATGAAGCGATCGGTGTTCCTACGGCGAGCGAGCCAGAAAATGGTCCTAGAGAACCGGATAAGTGAGAATTTTAATGGAGGTAATGAACCTAGCCTAGCCGCATGAACTTGCTGACTTAATATTCACGATTTAAACAGCACACGTTACGACGGCATTAAAACCATAAGACTTCAGCCATTCGGATCCACCAGGATATAGTTCCCAACTGCCTGGGACTGCCTTTCCAATTACACGCGTCACGGTCCGCGCGCGGCGATCATTTTTCACCTGGATAGCCCGTTTCAGATTATAATATATCACGATGGTTATCCGGTCTTTCGTCTCGCGAGAAGCAGACGCCAGGGGAACAACCTTCGAACGTCGTTCCCGATTCTACCGCGGTTCGTCCGCCTCGGTGCATCCCTTTTCGCGAGTCCGGCCTGGCCCATATTCCTTTTGCTGCATAGTGTGTATCCCGCTGCATCGATCGCCATCGCCGCCGCAACCTCCCTGTGGTCGGCGACCATTCGTTTTGTTTGCTCGGACCGAAGCTCGGCCCCGCGACTGGCGCCACGATATCACGGCTCCTCCGTCGTCCTTTTGTCCCGCTTTTGTCGGGACAGACCGACCGACCACTCGATCCCCGGCGGGCTTTTTACGGTCCTGGCCTCGTCGCCGTCAGGACCCGACGTTGTTTCTGCAGTCCTGCTCGCGCTTAGGCTGATTTTTCCGCGCCGTCGACCGCGACACCGCTTTCCCCGCTTTCCCCGGGCTCAAGAAGCAACAGGTAACACCGTCGCATCGGCCGGGTGTGATTATTCGCCCCCGCTTTCCGCTACTCGCCGTCCAAGCATCCCAATTGACCACTTTCTCAGGCATCCTTTCTACGCTGAACTTTTATCATTGTACACGTTGTCCACTATTCAAGACAATTCTGTGACTATAAAGATTAAATGCCGCGAGTCACAATTTAAACAAATTTAAGTTAATGCCTTAAGTTGGCTGCGGCATTATAGGATTCGCTTATTTATCAGAAAAAAAAACGACGTGAAAACAATTTTTACAGAGTTAGACAAATTATACAATTTGAAACGGTGCTATTATCTCGTCCACCAATGTTTGAATACTCTATTATTCAAATACATTTCACACATTATCACCTCAATCAATGACAATCTATATATAATATTTGATTCTCTGCCATTTGATATAAATTATACCTTTTCCTCATTTTAAAGATCAGTATTTACCCACATATGTGAATAAATTTAATTTAATTAAATTATATAATATTAAGTATATTGTATCTCGTTAGATCCACTGTGTTTGGCTTTGCGTACTTGTTAATCAATCTGTCAGATTTATTTATCATAAGCTTCGTAGCTAAGGGATGAATTCCGCAAAAGAATATAGATATCCATTTATTTGTTAATTATAAAATACTTTGAGATGAGAATGAATCAGAATGATCTTGGTCGTTCAACGCACAACATTGAACTTCCACTTTGGAAGAGAGAAATCGTCCTATATTGGTGGGTAGACAAGACGCGTCGAGGCGGATCAAAATTAGCGACGCCCCGTGAATTAGCATATCGAAGTATGCGCGCGTATTTGGAGCATCGCGATGCGCCAAAGCGGGTAATACGGAATCCGAATTATTTCGGCTGGCGGTATCGTGCGCAAGGTATATTAACCCCCTTTTCGTATGCCGACCCGGCTCTGTGTGTCCCGTTTATGCGATCGCCGGAGGATTTAAGGGTGGATCGCATGTCGGGTTGCAGCCGGGGTCTTAACGAGCCGTTTAACGATCACCGCGTGCCGCCGCAAAAGAGAAAAAGGGCTCGTATAACAAATAGGGGATTTTATGTTCGACGCGAATCACCGGTTATTACGCGAAACGTTCGTGATCGCGAGTGGCCCGAGTCGAGGAAAAGTACTCGGGTACGGCCCGGGGTCGGCATGGACGATGCAAGCACGCGAGCCAGTGTGGTTGCACGAAAAATAGGTAGCCCGCGCATAGACAACTAGCAGTCTTTGCGCTGAAAGTGAGTTGATTACCTTTGGCAGTCACGTATCAATACAAATCATCTTGAAACCATTACGTCCATTTTGTAACTTGGGTTGCGGTTAAAGAGCTATTTGCTAAGCTTTTCCTTGCAATTGTTCCGAGTGGGTGTGGCTTCTTCGCTCTTAATTGTAAAAGAGCTACGGCAGTGCTGCATTTGCAAACTGTATTTATACCTACATATTTTACAATCTGGAACTCTTTTTGGAGGCAGCAGTAACTCATGGAGCACATTGTGTCAACATTTCTACATCCTTTAATATTATATAAAAATTTGTTTCCTTCGACTTTTTTTTTATCACGCAGTGGTCATTTTGATTTTTCTAGCAATTAAGAAATCAAATGCTTAAAAGTAAAATATTTACGACTCGTTTTTATTGAGCATGTAACTTCTACTTGAGACAGGTAGATAGACAGGTTTTCCTTTTCATTCTATCACGTCCTCGACTATTTAAAAATTAAGAACCAAAGTGATCTGTTACACACTGATAAGTTGATTTTTCAATTCCTAGAAAAATCAAAATGACAGCTGTGCGTTGTGGAGAACTCCAAATGGGCGTAGCTTCGCTGCTCCTCATTTTAACACTGCCAGGATAATGCTCCACAAGACACTTCGACCATGATCGAACCAGCTGCTTAGAATCTATACAGAAGCTATAGTTTTATGACACGTGAAACATTCGCGCAGACATAAACACATGTTGCACGAAGAATTGGTCTAGCTCATTGAAAGTTAAGAGCAAGAAAGCCACGCCCACTCTGAGTACTTCATACAAAGAAAATAGGATAGTGCTGTAGGTAGTCAGCGTTCTATTGGCAGTAGCACTCGCGATCTTGCCGTCTTTCTTTCATCTCATATTATAAAAGCATCGCCCCAGGGGCTACCTATAAAAGCATTTCTTCGTGGTAAAAAGCGCAAATTGCTCTGATTCGAATTCGTTTCCGTTCTCGGGACACAGTTCGCTGTTCGATTCACGTTGATACATAAGGAACGTGATCGCGAGCAACAGCACCAGCACCACCAGCCAGGTAATTATGTACGTACGCCGATCACAGAGTATTCGCTTTGTTCTTTGTTTTGATCCAAGCGAGAGCGAGCGAGTGTGCGATTACGGCGTCGTTACGGCACTATTATTTTTCTCGGCGGCTATTATATTCAATCAGCGCGCGACGCTCTTCTACCGGGCATTAATCATAGGAGCCGTTCCTTGACAAGTTTCATGGTACCGGCCGGTCGTCTCGCGATGATCCCGTCATTATGCAGTTATCACGATTATGCAGATAATAGGCCTCGATTTGTCTTATTACCGGTGCGAGTAGTCTCGTCGCATCGCGGAGAGATCCTTGTCGCCTTGTCTTCCGGCTCCTCGTTGATCTCTCGATTGTCTGCGATTTTTACCATGCGCCAGGCAACGTCGTCTGGCAACCTGGCAATCGTTCCATCGAACGCACAAAAACGCGACGAACCGCGTCACATTGCCAGATACATTTGCAATGAATCGAGACGATCTATCGATGGGAGGAGCTACGATGCGTGGCTGCACCTGCGACGCGGAGACGGCCGATTATCCGTTCGCCTGTCCGCGACACCCACGCGAGGCGCAGAGCTGTTTGACATTTCTTGGAATCCGAGAGTAGGTGCTTCGGAGCAGACACTTTGCACGTGTCCCGTTCCCTGTGTAATCCCCCGGCAGATTTCACACGTAGGTGGCAAGGAATGGTCCTCCGGTTCGATGGGATACCGGCTACAATATAGGAGAAACAGGAAAGACGCGGGTTTCGAGTGTCTGACCATCGGGAAACAGTTTTACGAGTTGAGGAGGTCCTCTGTTCAACTTTGTCGTGCAGTAGACACGATTGTTTTCCATATTCTTCGACGGTGAGTTTAGGTCGATCGATCAACCTCGATTTACGATCATACGAAAGCGATACGTACAAATTTTGTGTGCGCGCATCGTAGACACCTGGACGAGAATTTGACATCGTAGACCGCAGCGATGGTCCATAATTTTTATATCTAGACGGCGAATTATTATGCCGTTTGTTAAACTCTTTAAATATTTTACTACTTCTGATTGCAATTACTCCATTTTACCATGAATGCATAAAACTCACATTCTATTTGTAACAGTTTTTCTGTACTCCGCTTTTACATCATTCTCTCCATTTCAAGCACCACCCACTGTCTAATCAAATTTTCTCCTTACAATTCCTCCTGCTTTCTTTTCCACCTCCACTATTGAAATCAGAGAAAGCCTGATAATAGAGCGAGATTCTTCTTTAATCGTCTCCTGAACTGCATTTCTTCTCTGTTATTTCACACTGCATAGCAATTAATCGCATCCAACGTGGTTATGTCAGGTTGTGTGTAAAATATGATACGCTGATCCTCTCCATCAATTTTTTTGAACGTTTTTTTGAACATACGTCTAGTTTTAGGGATCGGACCGTTGCTCTATAAATTACAGCAGGGCGAAATAGTTGGCATCAAAGTCGTCGCTGAATAGTTGCCAACAGCGTAGCACGAAAAAGAGAACAAGACGGCTCTCCCAGGTTCTAGGATACAGGAGCATATAGAGCGGCATAGTTCGGATTTGTTGCGGTTGCAGGTCTTCCCAGCAATTCCGCAAAAACTGATTAAAACTCTCTTAGATATTAGCCGCGAAGTTTCGTATCGATTGTTCTGCACCCTTTATACGAAGTGAATTGAAGCACCGTTGGAAACGAGATTGTCGGGTCCTGAAACCTCCGGGAGACGGCAGTCCCGTGGCAGCTGAAGGTGTCGCTCGTTTTCATCGAATCGCGGGTACGTCGCGGGCCTTTTGACGACGTCGCCGTAGAGGGTCGCCGAGCGCCCCCGATGAATGCACCGATCTGCAGCGCTGCACCTGCACCGTGGGGGCCCTTTTGTGAGCGGCGTGTGTGCGACCCTCGTGTGTCTTGCAGGGCGAACGTGTGGGTGCCCTGCGTTAGCCCGACTCGTCTTCGACCTCGTCTCCTCGTCCTCTCCTCCTCGTTTCGCCCTTCAGCAGCGCGCGGTCCGCCTCGCTTCTGTCCTCCTCCTCTCTCCTCTCCTCTCCTCTCTTCTCTTCTCCTCGTGTCCCACGAGCACTCGAAAAACTGGCGGCGCGTCCTCTCGAGCCGCAACAACCAGGAACAATGCTCTTCCACGGGTCTGCGCTGCGGCGCGATTTAAATTTAGATAATCTCACCTGCACGAACCCTCGCGCGCTACCTGCACGCTGCGTGCACACACCAACGACGCTGCTCGTTGCTGCGACGAATAGAAGGGCGCACCCCTGTCTGGCCGAGCCTCTCGTGTGAAAATTTCGGCTCGCGGGTATCAAGATGCAATGTGCAGCAGACTTGCTGCTTTCTGATGCACCGGGGACAATCTTACCCGTGACACCTTTTGTCCTCGGGGCGAAGGGCCCCCGAGATACCTTGTTAGGATTTGCTCGATCTACGTAAACCAGATTCTTACGCGGACCATTCGAACTGTGCTCTGACCATTCGAACTGTGCTCTGACCATTTTACTACGATACCATAAACTTATATCTTGAGCGCGATTTCTTAGTCGCTGTCCTCCAACAAGATAAAATAGAGCGTTTCACACATACTTAATGCAGACGTGAAAATTTTATCATAGAGCAGGCGTCCGTAACCTTTTTGGCTGCGAAAAAAAACTAACAGATCAGCGACCCGATCCAGCCTCGGCAAAGATGAAAGAAGGACGCTCTTTCGAATTATTAACATCTGGTTTATCTGAATCTGATGGACAGTCTGTTACATTCGAATTTCGGATTACACACTCAGTTTACATCCTCTATCTCTTCATATTCAGCCGGTCGGCCGGTGCGGCGCACCCTCCCTTGTTGCATCACATGTTCATGTAGATGCGATCCAATGGATCCTGCGAGATACGCGAGAGCATGCAGTCTCCACCCGGAGTAGAGTAACGACTACGTCAGCGACGGACGGGCCGCGGCGCAACAACAGGAACCTGGTCATCCTGATAACGGCTAGCGAGACAGAGAGAGAGAGGGAGAGAGAGAGAGAGAGCGGATGGTCCAGGATCCCGACGGACTTTCGTGCGATCCAGTCGCATCTCCGCTTGTATCTGTGTTCCGATCCCCTCTCCCTGTTGCATCGTGCGATCAGCTCCATGCAACATAACTTGAATAGCGCGCGATATCGTCTCCGCGGTTCTTTGCTGGCCCCCTGAGATACTGATGGAATCCCTGCTGCCCGGCTGGGTTTCGACGCGGATCGGCATGCCAGACTCGCGATATTGAAATTCGAAATTGCGCTCCGGGATCCAACTTTCCGTAAAAAATTTCGCGTCCCGCGGTTTCCGTTCTTCCCCCATGGGGGTAAGCCGTTGATAACTCGAGGAAACTGGCTTCGCAGATTTATGGAAATATCCGAGCGAGGAACGTGTGGAGCCGCGCGAGGCCCGCGTCCAAGACCGCGCGGTGCCCGCGCGCGAACCTCGCGAATTACGAGACAGCGGCTCGAGGAACGCGGCTCGAACAACGCGATGTATCGTTTACTAGGATCTCCTCGAGTCATCGCCGAGCCCCTCCGTCCGCGATTCATGGAATACCTGTCCGATCGCCATATACGACATCCCGGAACCGTGCGAACTTGCAAGCGTATAAGGAGATTTGTTTTATTACCGAGCCGGCTAGCCAGCCCGGACGTGTCGGCGTGGAAGTTACCGGCGCGGCGCCCGTCGATGCGAAAATACGGCCGCGAACAATCGGACACGCTGCCGGCACGTAAATTCCGCGCAGACGCAGCTGAATTTCCTCCGGAGTCTAAAGCGGAGGTTTCTAACCCCCTGGCAATGGGGAATTTCTAAAGAGAACACCTTTACAAGCGCAACCCGCGCATAAATCCGACACGTACTCTTCGGAGGAAGCATCGTTTATGTTCGAAGGATGAAAATTATACTCGAAATTGCGAACGGGTGATTCGACTAAATGAATCGTCTAAATTACGTGTTAACTGTTTCCTATCAAGAGAAATTATATGGGGGAGGTCTAACGTTTCTCAATCATTATATGAGAATTGTAACCCTGCATTAGGATAACTTTTTTTTAGCCCTGAACGAAAACATATTAAACTGTACAGAGTCAGATATTGCAGGATATATTATACTAAATATTTTATACTAGACAAACACAGCTAATTGATTAAGAAGACTATGATGCAAATAAAAAATATACAATATGATTACAGTAAATTACACACTTTTCAAATTGATTTCAACAACTAACTGGTTAATCGTATCAGGTAAAACACAAAGTGACCATATCTTCATGAAGAATCAAAGTAACAAAACTAATGTTGCTGCTCTTGATAATGTAGAACCTACCTAATTGATTCAATGAGGACGCAAGCCTACTGAAGTAGATGCTATTGGTTCTCGGAATTCCATCGAATTGTTGGCGTCCGATTGTCGTTCGTCGCAAACTACCGATCTACATATCCGTTCCAGAGATCTACGATCCGACCAACTCGCTGGAATTTTCTGGAGACGATTCTTCATTCCAGATTTACTCCCGAGAACTTCCAGTTCGAAAGCATTGTAGTTCGGGGATTTAGGATGTTCGTCCCCTACTTCCAGCGAGACTCGCGAAATTGGGGTAGCTGATTAAAGCCCGTTCCCCTTTGAACTTTTCCCTCCGCCCGAAGAACGTAACTCGGATAGCCTACTTTGCGGAACACTTGCCGGCGAACCAACGGACTTATCTCCAAATTACGCTTGAAATTACACCGCTGTTAGCTTCACCGGTTCATTATGAGAAATTACGGCTGGGAGCCACTCGTTTTATGCATACGTTTAACGCGCGATTTAATAACCGATCTGGTCGAGTTGTTCATCCAAAGTATCATCCTCGTTAATAGACTGCGAATCTATGCGCGTCTGGGACAGACGCAAATTCTCATTAATAATCAGAAAATAGTACGTTAAAATTTGAATTCGCAACGTAAACCAGAATTTGCTGTCAACTTTCATACTATAATTTTTTAAAACCACAAAAATTTTAGCAACCCAGGAAGAACACGCTTCCCTCGTCCAGATACAATCCAGACTAGCTGGTCTTGGCGGATTTATACGCAAATAATGTATTGCATTATATTGAGATCTACTTTGTTATTTAATAATAATAATCAAATAGGTAATTCTGACCCTTCGGCTGTTTATGCCTAAACGCATAAATCTCTATATCCACCGTTATCGTCTTACTTGAACAGTCGTAGCATATCCGTATCGGCGACCAGCATTAGCACCGAATTCATGGTTTATCTGTTTCAAAAGCGGCACCAACATCTCGCGGGAAGATCGAGTATCCTACCAATGAATAGACTATCGGCGCTATCGGCTGCTTTCTCCGCATTTTTCTCTCGAAAAATCGCTTGTTGTCGTTACGTAAAGCTGGAGCGCTATCGACGACAAGCTATCGTCTCGCCGTGGCCGGGGTGTAGCTAGCAACAGGATCTTGTAAATTAGAGCCGGCCGACTCCGTATCTCAGCCGGGTCCGCGCATAGATCCTGCGCGGGCTATCTCTCTCGTTCGAAGATTATTCGTGAAAGTGGCCCCCGATGAAACCGGCCCCCGGTCGCATTCGAATTCTCCGGGCAACATCGTCGTCGATCACCTGGCGAGAGGTGGGGCGGGCCCCGGGTAGCCCATAAGAAAAGAGATCACGACCGGCGGAGGAACGCGAGCGGCGACAAAAATCTTCTCACGATCGTGACAGTTCGACCCTTCGACGGCCGGAGCTGGAGACAGGCTCCCGTTGGGCGAGAGAGCCCTTCGTGGCCCTCGCATTCCCTTTAACCACGACGGGGCCGCGTCCTCTCCTTGTCCGTACGTGTCTCTCCCCGTTGTCCGTACGTCTACACCAGCTTCTCTACGTACGACCATATTCGACGAGGCCAGGACGTTGCTCCCTGAAAGGCGGCAGGCTTCCCCGGCCTTTAAGCCGCGTCCACATCCGCCGCTCTGGCGGCTTTCCAAAAATTTTGCGAACCGACGACCCGGTCTCGCGACCACGATCCGATCGCTCGTGAAATAACACCCGATAGGTTCGATGCGCCACGCGGAGCAAAGTCGCTCGGTCAATTATCGCGCCGTGCGGCGCCTTTCATCTTCACGGATCGGTTGCGAACACGCGTTCGACCGGTATCGATCCGGGGAAAAAACTGATCCCAAGCGACAATTGATCAATTCGCCGGGTTAGTCGTCGTTCGGGCTCGTCTTCACCTTCGACGGAATCGGTTCGAATCGCTGATCTGCATGCGAAACGAGATTCTTCGCTATCAGTTGAATGAAACAGAAAGAATCAACTCGATCATGATCAGACAATGATGCAATGAAAATAAATTACCTAAGCTAGAAGTCGTCTAAGAAAAGAATTGTTTTGTTGCTAATAGAATTTCCTACCGCGATGGACAAACAAAGATCCACAAATCAGCCACAGATGCTCAGCTTATAGAGTCCCGTGGCACCGTCTATTTCCGTCGGCGGAAGCCGAACCGATTTTAAAAGATCGATTTGCCGAGCAATTAGCGGACGCGCGAAAATGAGCGGCGGGTCAAAGGTGTTAAGACGCAGCGCGTCTCGTCTCGGAGTCCGTCGGCTGTCGATTCTACGAGGATCGGACCCGCGAATAATTATGCGGGCGCGGGCGGGCGGGCGGGCGGGCGCAAGGAACGGCGCAGAGAAAGAGAACTGGTTTCGTTATCGTCGTCTGTTGTACACCGAGTGTCCCTGACCAGAATACCGGGGCTGGCAGGCCGGGCGACAAATTTTCTTCGCTATCTTCGCAAGAGGATCTTGTCACGCGCGCATACGTTAGGCCCTGGCCTCACCTTTAAGCTGCGCTCGAGACCCCACGAGCCGTGCGACGGGCGTGAAACTAGACCTGAATTTGCCGATGCTAATTAGGTCCGAGAAACTAGTCGGCCGAGTGATCGGCGAGCGTTGCACTCGCCGGAGGGTGCGCGAGCGTGAATCTTGCCAACCGATATGAAACCGGGATACGAAACGTGCGCGACCCCGAGCCACCGATCGGGCCTGGATCGTTCCCGATCGAAAGGCCACGGCGATCGAGACCGTTTCATCGAGATGCTCTCATTTCTTTTTACATGAAAGCGAAACTGCGACTTAAGGCAGCGTCGCTGAAACGACGTTCTTTTCTGGCTGCCTCGCGAACATACCTTTCGACTATATTTGGGTCACGAAGATGAACATTTATTTATTTATTTATGTGTATGTATGGGTAAGCAATCCTTTGTTACAAGCAGAGAAAATACTTTGCAATAGGTTGACAGACGAGCAATATGTAAACATATAACGAATCATACGCTACATTAAGCCATGCTTATGTATTATGTATTACTACTACTATGTATATTTATGTATATATATGTACATGTATATAATTAGTTGAAAGTGGAAACAAGAGATACTAAACGCGAGCGTCGAAGAGTTAAGAATTTAATAAGAGGAACTGGCCAGTTTTTGTCGAAAGAATTCCTTTTTCTAGATCTAGCCGTTCTAAAGTTAGCATTTTCATCAAACTTTAGATGGTGATTTCATCTCTTACGGGTTGAGTTACATCAGTTAAGACATAAGCGGGACAATTACGATAAAGATATAGGTGGACATAAGCGACGCGGTTCACATGTTAATTGGAGTTAATTAAAATGCTCCAGATATAGGAACCTAAATATAGCTCAATTTATTACTTTATCTGAAAACTTAGAACAATTTTCATCCTTCGTTAGGCGCTTCAAGGACGTAATTTACTCGAATTGCAGAGAACGAGGTAATAGATCATTTCTTTATTGCATCAGCATGTTATCTACTATTTAATTTTTTCTAATTCTAGTTAACAACTCGAATGTTCCTTTTCAGAGGACAAAGAAAGATTGCTGCTCACGTATTATTTTTAACAAATTCGGTGCAAAAGGTCCATTTGCCAAAATGTTTGAATAAAATCAAATAAGTAATAAAATAAATAATAAAATAAATAATAAGACGAATAATAAAATAAATAATAAAACGAATAATAAAATAAATAATAAAATGAATAATAAAATACATAATGAAATAAATAATAATAAAATCCGATCGTACAAGCGCCAACATTCAAAAACGTGTTTTTCGTGTCAGTTGATCGAGGGGGGGGACAGAAATATTTCACGAAGCCCACGCGGCCACCCCGACGATCGACGATCGATGCTCTCGTCTTTATTAAAGCCGTTTCTCCCCCTGTCCCTCTGAGTTCGATGCATAATGCAGCGACAGGAAGTAAAACGCGAGTCGTAGCCAAGGCAACGGTATTGCCTCGATTGTTCGACTGTCCTTTCGCGTTTCTCCCGTCGTCGAGAGGAACGGCATCTCTCCGCTCTATGCAGAAAGGTTTCATAACGATTTTTCCTATCGGAACAATGAACACGGTGTGTTAGGTGATTTGTATAATACGATCGATACAATTGTCTTGGAACCTTGATTGTAGGGTACACGGTAGATACCGAGGTTTCTCGACGTTGAACGCGCCAAAGGTGCGGGTTGACGAACTGGGTGCCCGGGGCCCCACGTTCCACCCCCTTTCCCCCTCCTTTTCTTCCTGTCGGGACTCGGACAATATACTGTCGCGTATATTTGCCCTTGCAATAGATCAATGTCCCTTTCTGCTGACTGTCAATTGACGTGCCTACTGTGTACCTTGTTCTTCATGCTAATGATAGGTGTACCACAACTTGCACGAACACTGCATATTTCGGTAGAATTTTAATGGACGCTTGAGAATGTTGTCACATGAATCGTGATAATTTATTTTGTACTTAGCGAGTGTAACGAACGAAAAAGTTACTGAACAGTATTGCCGAACGTTACCAAATTAGTATAAAATAAAAGAAAAACAAGAAAAATACCTACAGAAAAAGAATCTATCCTATATAGACATTAACAATTTAATTAAGTTCGCTTTAAATGAGATCGTGTTGCCAATGAAAAAATCAACGTTCATAAAATATTTGTTAGCTAAACTACCTACTCTGTTTATTGGATCTAATGGAGCATGTCTATAAACTGGGTTTCACTGGAGAAGTGGATATCTAGGATCTCTAGATAGAATGTTAAAATTGATTGAGACTGTAAGTCTGTAACAGGTAAATTTTCCTTGCACAATTTCGTATAGAAAGCTAAGATCAGAAATAGTATGCCTATCCTCGAGAGGTTGAATCTTCGCAAGGTACGTTGTAACCATAGACAGTACAAGCCTGTCTTAAATGCTAAGTGACGAGTTGACTTTTTTCAATTAGGTGCTTGTATTTGGTCATTGTATAGTATATTGTATAAGGTATATGTACCGTGTATATAATATTCTACAGAGTTGTTTGCATTTTCTGTTGTTTCTAGGGATAAACTCCAGAGTGTTCTATGCTAATGTAATGCTAATTTAAAGCTAATAATAATTTACATACCCATAATAAGTTACAGCTGAGTACATAACTTCGATTGCGAATCACACAACTGTTTTTAAAAAGTTCAAAACAGTTCACAATCAGCCGGTTCCTCCAATTTCCGAACTTCATTTATTCGTAAGTGTGAAATTCAAACGAAGAATATTCATAAGTGTTAAAACACCGATTACAAAAGGACTACCACGGATTACCAGATAAAATCTGGCAGGCGATTCGTTGACCTTGCGAGCGTGGTTTCGACAGCGTCTTTAGCCAAACTTTCTTCGCTTTACGACGCCCTTCGCGGGCCGCCGAGTATAATGATAAGGCCACACACGCGTCGAGAGCCGCGCCAGGTATAGAACAGATTCACCGGGGGATAACAAAAGGACCCGTGGTCGTCGATGGCTGGAAGTGTTGAAAGCGAGAACGGGTAGGTAAAACATTCGGTAGCGTGGCTGACACCGGTCGCCGGAACCTGTTAACTGAAAATGCCAACACCGCCGAGGACGAAACGCGTCGTCCGGCGAAAACGCGCAACGCATTTCCAGCTGCATTATCATCCGCAATGTCAAGGACCTCTTGCCAGCCTTGAGATAAATAAGACAATTCACGAGGTGTTTAGAAAGACAATTCTTCGATTTTGAAAATACGATATCAGGGTTAATTCTTCTACACAGAAAAGAAATACTGAATTCCTGGATTTTGATCTCGATCGAAATAAGATCCTTAGATTTAGATAAAACACCATTGGAATCGCATTAAAACAACTATTGACCCACTACTTAAACGGGGTAACACTCCAGTGTAAATCTTTGCTATTAATTTTACAGTCTACCTCTATGATTTATCTCTACGATTTATCTCTGCAATCAATCTGTACAATCAATCTCTTTAGCGAATGTCGACAGCGGATCTCTGCAATCACCAGAACCGTCTCTTTAGTATCAAATTAATTACTTCGCTTCGAAGTAGCATCTTTACACTTGTAACCCGTAAGAATAAAATTCATCGTTAAGTAACACCTTTAAAAAGGTGGAGCGATTAATAATAATAATAATCCAATTAGAACGCAATCGATCTTCATCAATCTTTGACTCTGACAAAATGAACATATTAAATCGTTCGAAAAGTAATTTCGTTCTTCGAAACACATTTGATTGGGTACTTATTCTTGAGAAACGAAATTACTCTCCGAACCACTTAGTAACTTGTAAACGTTGTAGGTAGAACTTTAAAAAATAAATGAAGAGGAAGAAGATGTGAACAGTAAAATGCACGCAACGATCTACAGGGACGATATAGTACAGATTGATGCAGTTCTTACACGTTTAAACTAAAAGAGACATTTACAAGATTGTCTACTATTGGAACGACGTCGCCTATACCTGTTTGTAGCGGATCGAGGGGGCGATACGGAAAAACAGCATTTCCCTATCGATCGATCGGAGTCGACGGTCCCGGAGCGTCCAAGAGACCGCGTCGTTGGTCGGGGATATCTTAATAAAGTATCTAGATCGATGTTAATGGATCTCGCGGGAGCGAGACCGCGGTGATCGACGTGCCGCGGATCTATCTACTTTCGTTCGACGGATATCAGCCTATGCAAATCGAACCCGGCCCTGTTACAGTTATTAACTCCGCGGCTCCGCTCGTGGCATCTCGATCTTCGCTTCTCGGAAAGGGGTATCACGCGACCCGCCGTGTGCTCCAGCCCGATTCCCAAGCTGGCGTGCAACAGAACCGTTCCGAGAGCTGGAAAAATCTACGAATCGCCTAAGTATAGGCTCTAGTCGATTTCTTTAAAACGGGCCGGCCAGCCGTCATGAGAACTCGCCCGTGTACGATAGCCACGGCGAATCACGTCAGCCTCCGCTTTTTCCTGTTTCCGCAGGCCGGCAACGCCACACCGTCTCGCACACTTCCACGAATTTATCTGCACTGGAACCGTATGTATTTCGCCGAAATGGAAGTACAGAACCAGCTTTTTAATCGCTATACAAATCGGACCATTCAAAGTTTATTGCTTTCTTAGAAAGAGAAAACCTATCGATTAATTATGAAAAGTCGGACAATCTGTAAACTCTTTTTTATGGAGAACTGTTATGGACCATTGTTACAGTCCGAAAACAAGTCGATCAATTGGGGAAAATATTCATCCAGTTATTCGGGAAGTAGAATCAGTTACTTTTATTGTTCGATAGGCTCAGTGTCTGATAAAAAAGAAATACATGGTATCGCTTTAAAAGAGATCAAATTAAGAAGTAGAACAATATTACAAGCTCGACCAATTTCTTACACTTCGTTGAAGTTGTCGATGAAGAAATGGAAAAACCTGCCATTTCCACACTTACGCGTTTCGTAACGGGAATAGAAATCCATTCGATCGAAAAAAAAGATCATACTTTCGTACGATCTCTGGCGCACCGCTAGTTAACCCCGGAGTGTGGATGGTACTCGTGATTCTACCTGGAAAGTGAGCTATGACTCAAATAATACGATCTAGGATCAACTCGCTGTCAGCGATTCTCTGAACATCAATTGGCTCGTATGACACACTCAATAACAGTGTACACTCAGCTTCTCAATTTACTAAAGTGACAGCTGTTCACTTTCCTACCATCCCCAATTTTCATGTAGATATTCCTGAGTCATTCTTGTGAATACAGTATACGGCGAAGTCCCCAGGTGTAGAGCGTTTAAATTTAGAGCGCTCTTGTAATTAACTCCTCCGGATCAGGGAAGGCGCGTTGGATAATGCATGGCAAGGTCTCCGAACGGGATCTAGAAAATTTCTGGCGACTTTAGAGCGGCGATTAAAAACACTGGCAGCCTCGCGTATCTCGCGTTTATCTGCACAGCCATTCGGTCGGTTTATTAACACTTTTAGATAGAGGCCGGACAGTCGGGTCGACTTGGGCGTCCGTTGCGCGACTCCGATATCGGGCGAGCACGCAGAGGGCGGATACACACACACACACAGCCCTTATCCAAGGGCTATTCTCCGCCGTACAATTTACGTGGCTTCTCGCATAGCTGCGCTTAAAACCTAATTTACCGATATCAGATTTTCGCACGGCCGTGACGGTCGGGTAACATGCGCAGGAAATGGCTACGCGAGAAATCGTGCGAGAAATACGGGCCTTCGCGTCCCTTCCGGTCGCCAGATATCCCCAGGATTGCCCATTGTGACCGGAGAGATACGGGGCTGCTTTTTCTCCAAGAAAATTAACAGGAAGACGCGATCCCTCTGTCGGAATGGGACTCCTAATTATTTTAAATGAAGTGTCCGGTGGAGGGTCTCTTTAACCGCAATGCTGCCGTCGGGATGTATAATTTTCTGTGAAGCTGTAATACCGTTTTAATCGAGTTAGGTGGACGTTTGGCTTTCCTGTACACTATTACGCTAAATATAGAGACGGTATTGCCGTTTATAGACTGTGGATTTTATCTATTTCTGACAAAATTATTGAAACCTAGAAAGATAACTTAATTCAATTTTGTCGAAGCAAAACGATGAAATAATTTCTGTATGCTGAAAAAACCTCCATGTCCGAAAATACAGAATCCTAATTAGGATTTAGATATAACTGCGAGTATACCAGGTACAGTACCTACTGTCGCTTAGCCTCGCAGTTCTTCCTTTTTCTTTAAATACAGTTATGTACATACTTTTTGCTCTACACGAGTTTTTTATTTCAAATAACTAATATCATTTCGTTAACTATTTCTCCGTTTGCGCAAAAATCGATGGCACGCTTCAACTGGTATTCTAAAATTTTGACAAACATTGCACTGTACTATTCCAAAACGTATTCGCTGCTATTGAACGCTAATCGAATCCGCTACGAAGGTTCTACATTATGCACGAAGTTTCCTTTCAGCAGAGGGGGCGAGAGCACTCCCCTAACTACTCTCAGAAAGGACTATCGTTTGATGACAGAGCCCTCGATTCAACTGTCCGTTCTCGAGCCGTCCATCTCCAAAGTCTCGAAAGCGGGAAGCTCTATCCGACTGGTCTACCTGTTCGTGTCCTCGACGCGCCTCATAATTGTACCACACCGATGCCCAGGCGATATTCCGCGTTGCCAACCTGACGAGAGGGGTCCACATTCAACCGAGCAACCGGCAAACAATGCAAACAAGAACCGGGCGGCGATCCACCCGATCCGTCGACGTTTCCTGAATTATTGTTCCCGATGATCGATCGCCGCTCGAGAACGCTTCGCGGCCGCTTTTTGGCCTCGCGGGAGGCTTCGCCGGTTTTACGAGGGAGGAAGATGCGTCTGATAGACTACCGTCTGTCGGATAGACTAAGGGGATCGAGAGGACCGACAATTGCGAGAGCGGAGCGTGGAGCTCGACGAGATCGTACCGCGAGGATTCCATGGGAATCCGTTCCAATATTCGCTGCGGCTGGTATTCGAGTGTCTCGGCTGGCACGTAATTACCGGTCGTGGAACGGGAATCACGGCACCGTGGCACGAAGATAAAATGTGGCCCCGGTCAGATAGCCCCGCCGTGTTTTCGAAACGACACGCTCCGAGATTTTATAATTGTCCCGGGTCGGTCTCGTAAGCGGTTGCGTCCCGATCGTTTTCGCGCGGTTGTACAACACGACGGAGCGTAACCGGTGCGGCGAAGCGCCACGGGGCACGGACCCCGTTAATGGCCCCTGATGTTCGTTCTGTCCGAACGCTGCCAAATATTGCCGCTGACAACGAGACTTAAGCGAGATTTAAACGGTTTCCGTAACAGCTTGATGACCTGTGATTGGATGGAAGTGCTAGAATTTATCTGATCCGCGAATCTCTGACCCTTTTTGATTCCCTCCAGAATCAAGTTGATCGTTCACGTTTGTACCAATAAGTTAATCATTGCTGAAGTGTAATTGACTGAAACGATACGGGAGACAATACTGAGTTCTGTTCGCGACATTAGTAGATTGTAGCAATCAACTTTTTGAAGGAAGAGTTATGCTCAAAGCAAATTACTAAGATTTCATAAAATAACTTATTTTCATTACACATTATTTGAAAGGTTATGTTTCCATGAAAAGAAAATTTTGCTTAAAATAATACGATATAGTGATGGTTTAACCCTCATTCGTCCCACGTGTAAATTTGACACAATTTTCACAGTTGCTAAACAAATGATATTTTCTTTTATTACCTCCAAACCAACTGCTTCTATTTCAAATAGATCGATATTATTTTTATTTTCAAGCAACAGCATTCGAAATGAATTATTTCGAACATTTACCGCTTATTCCCGTTTGAAATAAACTTTGTCGACTCTACAAAACCCCTCATTTGAATAACAACGCGCTCTCTAATAATTAATATGAACAACCATAACATCCTAATCTGCTTAGGGCTTATCCAGTTATTGCTGCCGACCACGAGTTATCATCAAAGTCATCGTCGCTAAGCAAATCTGATCGAGAACAAAAGATCCTCAACTGCACCGAAGCGTTTACCACTTCTCGCAACGGATTAGACGTCTCAGATTAGCAAGTGCCTGTAATCGTCTCAGAATCCGTCGGCGCGCAGCGCGCAACCGGCGTCTGGGCGCGTCAAAAATCTTGGCGCGTTTCGAATCGGTCGTTTTCCACGGTAATTGCTTATGCAACGAGGATTTATCGTGTCGAACGTACTTGACTCCAATTACCCGCGGCGAGTCCGTTGCGCTCGCCGAGAAATAAATAGAAACCTCGGCTCAATTGAAGGTGGCCAGATATGCTCGGTCTCTCTCGGTCGTTCGGCATGGTATCGCGCGGTGTCGGAGGTCAGCGAGCCGGCTCGCAGTGGCGTACCACGTCGGAGTGCCGGTGTCTGCCGGCCCGGCCACCTTCGGACAAATGGCAAATTCCTCTCGGACCGCGGGGATCATTAAGTCGCAATGAGCGAGACCGCTAACGAAGAACCTGCCGCAATAAATAATCCGGAGAATCCCGACGAGGGCTGGACGGTGCCCCGTCGACAACTACAAATTGTCTAAATTATCGGTCCGTTCCGATAGTCAGCGATCATGTCGCAACTCGCCGCGGAGGAAACGTTCGCGTCGGGAACGAGACGTATCGCGCTACGGAGCAAGAGACGCCCCGAAGGCGATGAAAAGTCCCGTGTCATAGACGTCCTCGAAATAAAAAATTGGGTCTCAGCACGGTCAAACTTATTTTTCATTTTATTAATCATTAACGCGGTTGCACGATGTCAAAGATGACAAATTGATTGAAATATGAAATTGTTATGTCAAGGTCACGGCTCTTATTTGCTTCGCTTAACTCGTCGCTGATGGGAATTAATGTACTGAACATGTACGTAAATTGTGCAGGATTTCATTTTGATGGCGTCAATTTTTGTCAAGCCATTTAATAGTTTTATTTTCATTCTTGATTTATTCGAATTCAATAATTCAATTGGTTTCGTTATCAGGAGGGCAAAGTCTTAGCTTCAATATGCAAAGAAGATTTAACGTTCTTAATGTTCTTAACTAGTTATATATTAAGTTCCATTATTTGTAAATTATTCGTGATGGCAAAGTGTTTTTCGAACATCTACATTTAATAGATTTTCTCCACAGTTACATTTCTATTCATAAATGCTGCTGGAATATGAATTCATTTATTATCACATATAGAAAGCCTCGCCGTAAAGAATTCAAAAATTGGGTATAATCGCGTGATTTCAATCAGAGAATACTTTTACCATTTTCGGGCGCTTTCTGTCCCGTAGCGCGTCGCGTGACACTTTTTCAGCCTGTCAGAGTCGACGAGTCTTCGAAGGGGGCAAACAGAGAACGCGAGAGTGAGAGAGAAAGAGGGTGAGAGAGAGCGAGAGGGTGAGAGAGAGGTACTGTCATCGAGGAAGGTGAAAAGGCATCGTACTCACCGGTACGGTATCCTGCGTTGCTCAGGTAAGTGGCGAACGAGTGCGGCTCGTAATCTCGTTGCCACTGGGGGCTGCTGCAGTTGTCGTTGTTCGTGAAGACCTCGTGATTGTGAACGTACCGGCCGGTCAGCAAAGAGCTCCTGCTCGGACAACACATGGGAGTGGTCACGTATGCGTGTCTCAGCTCGGCTCCCTCGTCCCTTATTCGCCGGAGGGTCCGCGGCATGAAGTTCAGCGAACCTGAGGGATCGGACCAACCGCAACCAGACGATCAAAAGGTTCGTTCGCCGGATCTACCGGCATGGCATACGAGCCGCCGAAAACAGCTCGGATCGGATTCGAAGATAGATAGAGAGGGGCCCGGAGGAGATTACTTCTTCGAAGAACAAGAGGGGGGCGAAAACCCCCCCTCTACCGGATCCTCGTTTATCGCGGAATTGAATTTTCCCTTTTTACTTTTTGCTCGATTTCTCCCGCCGGACCCTGCCTCTAATCTCTCTTCGGGCCGACTAGCCGGATGTTGGAAAAGGCGGACCGAGAAACATCTATGAATCTTACGCGTACATTGCGGATTTCATGCGTTCGATTAAACAAACTTGATCTTGACCTAACCAGTTACTTGTTTAAAGTACAGTTTCATTGGCAATAAGGATCTCAAAACTGTCTGAATAGAACTGCTAATTGCTCTAATTGAACAATCCTTAAGATATCTGAAACTATCGTTATATACAACAAATATTTTCACTAGCCTTTATAAGCGATAATATTTCCTTTCGTATAACTTTTATCTTGTTTCTTCCTGCGAATAAATGAATAAATGAATAAATCTTATGCAAGATTGTCTCTGATTGACACCAGTTACTCAAGAAAAGTAAGTCGTTCACTCCCTGGCGCACCATGTTCTTTACAGTTATAATAATTAAAATTTTTCAATTACAATAATTTCTTAAAAGAAGTGAATCGTGAAGTATTAACGAGTAAGAGAATAAAATTTTGTTCCCATTTAAACGAAGCTTAACATCCATACTTTACGCTAGACATCTATATGCCGAGGCAGTTTTATCAGAGCCTATATTTTATCAGCACACCGTTTATCTGTCGACTGATTAAGGAATAAAAGTAGAAATTAATACTATAAAAGACAGCTTGTTCGCATGAAATTCGCAGTCTATCGCTAAATAATGGTTCCAATACAGACCCAGCTCGACATCCTGATCGTCCGTCAGTATTAGGACGATGTTCGGCTTTCTCTCCCTGGGCTGTTGGTACGGCAGATACGGCGAGTTCGACTGCGAGTTGTAATTATTGTTGTTCCCATTGTAATTAGCTTTGTGGGGGGAAGCGCGACGCTGCTGGCCGCTGTACGCGTCCTCGGCAGGGGCGCCGGCGTCCGTCCGCCTGGCGCTGACGCACAACAATAGCACCGCCAAAAATTGCAGCAACTTCCTCATGGTGGATGGTGTTTCCTCGTCGGTTGCAGGCTCTCGTCCTCTCAATCGAGTGTCATATCATGGCTGCTGCTGTAACAGGCGAGGCGTGTCGAACGTGTTAACGAATCTTTGCTACTGACGTTGATCAGAGGGAGATCTCGATAAGTCCGTCTCCGCTGGACTGTAATCTTTCCCCGGACCGATCGCAAAATTGCCGAGTTCCCAGATAAAATCACGTATTGCGCCGACAGCCTGTCTTTAGTCACTGCCATCGGCTCGCTTTTTTTCCGTGACTTTCTCCTTACGGAAAACCCGCAATTTAGACCCTTCGCGCTTACACCCAACCGAACCTAGCACTCCGACCTTGCGCACAATACATCTTTATTCTGTAAAATATATGAAACGATCTCTTCTCCGCTATCTTGAACTCGAAATATCAACATGCTATTTGGTTGGTATAATTCGGGTCCTTTCTTTATTTTGTTCGGTAAAGCGAGCGAAAATCCAACGACCTCGAGCCAAAATTGGATAGTGATCAATTACTTTGTAATTACATTTTTGTATTATTTTGATCTATTATTTGTTACTCAGGTTCCATTTTTTCCAATTGATGACAATTGGAAGACAATTTTTATTGTGTACAAAAATCCGCAATCTATTAACCGGATTAGTTTTTTCCCAACTTTGTTTTACCCTCCGAAGTAGAGCGAGCAAATAAGCAAGCGAAGCTGGAAGGAAGTTCGAGGAAACCTGTTTTCCGAACTTGCAACATTCTTTGCCCACTGAAACGCAATTTGAGGAAACGTGTATCTATCGGGAGTGGTCCATCTTCGAACACCAAAGAAGCTGAACCATCATGCTACCAGGCATTTTCGAGGCTCGCAATTTCACGCAATTTCCTCTGCCTCCTCCGCATACTAATTTGTCGCCATTACGGAAAGGAACGCGCCGTCGGCTATCTCGCTAATAAAACCGCTAAAACCCCTAATACCGTCCGGTATCGCTAAATAAAATATGCCCGATGGTACCGAGAAGCGCAGAAAGAACAGCGGCGCTCGCGGAGGACGCTGTCGTTGCTCGCCACACAGGACGCTCTCGCATGATCGCGAGACAGGATCGCCCAAGGGTGAAATTCTTGCCGCGACCGAAACGGATTGGCTAACAGCGTAATGGGGCTTGCAGCCGGACAGGATACGCGGCCGCTAATTATTGCCGATAACTCGGTAAAACCGCGAGGGCCGAGTCCACGACGCGACATGCGCACCGTGCGAAACAATTAACCGGGAGAACGCGATCTCGATTCCATCGGGATCGGTAACTCTCTCGCGCGCGAATACCTCTCTCGGACCCGGCGCAGGACGTGATCCTCGTAACAAAATAGTCTGCGGGCCCGCTCTCGTGTGTGGAGCCCCGTGCGCCCCGGAGAAAGATGAAACACGTAAAAAAGAATGGACTGCCCGCCGCAGCCATGATCGGGCGGCCGAGGTTTTATGGCGGATACCCGTCGCATTCCTCTCGGCGGACATCTCGCGGACGATCGGGGGTCTCGTAAATAGTCGTTAGCACCTGTATTATCCGCGTCCCGATGAATAGCTTATAGCCCTCGCCTAAATCAAACACAGCGTTCCAACGCTGCTTCTTAGTGCCGGCTAATATGTTCGCTGGAAGAACTATCGCGGTCGTAAAGACGATTCAGACTGTCCTCGATGGCAGTATACTTTATAAATGCATAGTGGGCACCGCGCGCCGCCGCGACGAGAGCAATTCGATCGAACAGTAAACGTTTGATTTTCTGGTTTTTGCCGGCTGCGCGTGTGGATTATACTCTGGTTACCGAGGGATCTCGTCTGACGAGTCCTCGGTCTCCCTGGCTGCCAGAGGACTATTTCTTGCGTGAATATTTTGCCCTCGAGTGGCGAGTACTGGAGAGCTATTAAACGTAATCGTGCCTTAATTCGACGTGATTTTCACGATCGACTTTAATCGATTGTTAAAGATATAATTGTTAAAGAACGTGCATTGAACAGAAATGACGTGAAATCATTCTTGCGAGTTTCCCAGGGTAACGGTTGCCGGGGATTACGGGTGCGAGTGGAAAGTCAGCACGAGAGTACAAAGGGCCGTCGTTTCGGGGCAGGAAGCGGAGCATATCGGTGGCGGAGCAAATTTCTGATGCGGTTCGAACGTTTCCCACGGTGGAACCGTCAAGGAAAGACTTTTACGCTTTATTCGCGTCGCGATCTTTCCAAGCCGACCCATTTCCCGGGAAACGCGGGCTCTTATTAAATTTCCCGGAACGTGCCGCTCTGTTTTCGCTGTTTTCGACGACGCGGCGCGAATAGGGAACGATCGGTTTCCCTCTGTCGTCGACGGCCCCGCGTGTTCTCGACGTCGCTTTTCACCGTTCCCGACGCGGAACACAACGCGTCTCTTTACGCGGAGCGCTAATCTCCGCGTGCCCGCACGAAACGATACCGAGCGGGTTTGCTTCGCGAGTTTCGCTCTCGGACACGCCTTAAACACAATCCAGGCCGAGTTGTAAGTTCAGCCGAGTCACGGAACACGGGAATCCACCTTCATAAAGTTCGCGCGTGTGTTGCTCCGCGGGCGTAGATCGGCGAAAGTGAGATTTCATCGACCAGTTGCCACCTGGCGCGCCGAACCAGAGCTTCATCTGTCCGCCCGGAGAGGATGGCGAGACGATACGGAGGGGATCGCTGTCCGGTACCGTCTATTCCCACAGGACAAACTTCCTGGTTTTCGCTAGCTAAACTTCCGAATTGACACTCCGAGCCTCTCGGGAATACTGTTAGAAATTGCTGGAAAAATTCGCCCCGGGGTTCGGTTTGCCTAATTTATGGGGAGTGGCAACTGAAAAGCGTTGCGTTCTCCCGTACAGATCACCTAGGAAGTGTCGAGAAAAATGCACGGTATACATATTAATTTATTTCCATCTTTGAAAGCTTTTAGTCAGAGGAATACAATTTTTCCTTATTTTCGTTATTTTAAGGAACAACTATAATTTCTCCACTAATTTCTTTCTCGTTTAAAGGATTAAAGTTCCATCGATATCTGGATCAATAACGACATTTTCTGTCAGTAAATGTGTGATAAAAGAATTTCTAGAGACGTTCACTTCTCTAAATAAAAGTCAGGAGATTTTCAACATCCTTCGTATCGCGAGAAGATTCTGCTAATAATAATTTTAATAACTTAAAAATTCAATACTACCCTTTGACCATCATACTGATTTATACCTCGTGCTCTAATTTTTCCGGCGAGCGCATAAAATCCCGACTTCATTAATCAAAAGTGACTAGTACCTAGAAACTGGAACGTGTAGCGTTGGATCGTCAAAGGGTGAATCACGAGCACGGCAAAGAAGCGAGATTTCATGCATTTCCAGCTCAAGGATCCAGCGTTAATAAACTATTGGATAAAAACCGGGCAAGGTTTCGTTTCCATTCGGAGCGTGACACCGCGAACAAGTTTCTATTTGATCCCCCGATCCCGATACACGGCCGGTATCGCAGGAACAAATTCTTTGTAGCCCGCGTACAAGGTCCGACACGGCAGGGAGGAGCGTCGGGATTATGGATCGCTAATTAGCGACGCCTATTCGCGGCGCGGCAAGGTCCGAGCCGGCCGGAATCGTGTTCGGAGGCGTCTGGAAAGATGTCAGGAAGTGATGTCATGGCCGATCTGGCCGCTCGATCCAGTGGCTCCGGAGCCCGCATTAATTACCGCTAATTGATAATCACCTGGTCTCTCCCGGCGGAGCAGGTAGGCAAATAAGAGACCGGCAGCGGAGGAAGGCTGGAAGGCCGTAGTTGCTGAACAATGTGGTCGGCCGGTCCCTCGCGGGTCCCGCCGCCGAGAGGAATCCCGCGCGCGATCGTTGCGCAATTTATCACCTGGTAATTGGCCGCGCGATTAATTCAGGGGGGGGGGGGGGGGGCGGCCGGACTCGGAGGTGCCCCGTCGAAGAACGCGGAAAATAAAGAGCCGTGCCGTAATTAGATTTTGTCGGAGGAGCAGCGGGTTCTCTCGCCAGTTCCTTCGGTTCCCCGAATCCTCCGGGGGTCCTCGGACGCGCCGATTCGTTCCGGGCTGCCGGAAACTGTCTCGAGAGCTAGAACGTTCCACGAATACACCTGGATTAGATGCGCCTCGACGCTGGCTCGTTCCAGGAAAACCGTTTCTTCGTTTCGAGGATGTTACGGAAACTGACAGGGGACCCGGCCGGCGTGCTCGAGGAATAAATGAATGCTAGATCGCGAGTCAATCTTCATTCGGGGCATGAGCATCCAGGAACGTATCTCGCAACGTTTCGCGGGGTGCATTGAACCGCGGCGGTGCGGCGGCGGCGGCGGCGTCTACTCGCAAGCATCGAACCCGACGCCGGCTAAGAATAGTAAAACAATAATCCGTCGCTCGGTTTCGCAACCGCAGGAATTGAGTAACAAGTCTCGGGTCGCCGTGATTCGAAGCCATTGTGCGCGAGCAACTGTACAGGAAGCGTGAAGCCTGCCAGTCGGCCTCCTCCGGTGCTCCTTCACCTGGGAAACCGTGATATCGATCAGTCGTCAATTAGTACGCGATCTCGTTAGCGCTCACAGCCTAATCCAGAACCGAACCGCGAGACGAATGCCGATGATGGCATCGACCAAACGACTTCGCTTAACATGCTCTTGGAGCTGTTCCTGTTCAGTTGGCTACGGGAAATGCTGCAGGACATGTGCTACGACTGTCCCAGTTTTTTACTGAATTTAGAGCAGCCAGCAAGGTTCGTCGGGCAGCTGGGATGCGCTTTTGGTAGTGTCTAGAAACCATTGTGGCACTTAACCCTTAAGTGGACTAGGGTGGTCGAGAAGGCTCACGTAACTTTAAGGAAGTCATGGTTAATGGACAGTGATATAATCATTTAAAAATTCATGCAACTCTCTATTAACTCGTTATTGTTTCAATAGAAATTTACTTGTATTTACTAACGTGGCAATATGTATAAAATATTTACGAAAACAATGGTGGTCATTTACAATCCCGTTAAGGGTTAAAGGTTACTGGAATACAATAAGTCATTTGGTACAGTATTTTTGACTAATAATTCTATGACAATTTGACTTGACTCGATTGATGAAACAGAGTGACAAGCAGTACTGTTGGAAAAGGAAAACTCGTAACACAGAATTTCCATTCCATAATCTTTAGAGATTTTTCTCCACAGCGTTGTATTTATACCCTCTATATCCATCATCAACAGTGTAAATCACCATCGATGATATTATTGTATTTTCACGTGGAGCAACTAAATTAAGTAACTAAATTCATAAGATGGCTTCACATCTGAATACGACACAGATACTTGATACAGCACCTGTTCCCCCGATGAGGATAAAAATTCGGCTGTTAGGGATGCAAGGGAGGATTAGCAAGCGTCGAGCGTAATAGAGAAGCCTCGGCAGGTTGAAGATGCGACGCGGCGACAATTCCGCGAGCATCAAGCTGGTAAGACGTTATCCTCGCGGCGTGGGTGGCAGGGCCGAGCTATCGACAACAGATGCACGCTATATACGGGCCGGAGTAGGTCGCAGGTAAAACGGATGTTACGTATTCGTAGCTCGCGTGTAAACCTGCGATGCGACACGCTCGCCTGGCCCGCGAGTGTAGGTCGATCCTCTGTAGGTCGGGCCTCCGGTGAATATTCATCCGAGGCGTTTCGCCTATCCGCGTGTGGGAAGCGCCGCGAAATTTACGAGCAACTAAACGATCCTTCTGGTTGACGCGGTAACCATCGATCATACAATACCCTAGCGGAAGTCGAGGCTACTCGCGGAATTCGTTCGATGTTGCATTTAACGTACCGAGGCTGATGCATCCAGGGCTTTCGTCTACGCCGTCGAGTGCGCGGTAGTCTTCGACTAATTGACACGAATTTGGTACCGTGTCGCGGATATTGTCGAGGCAAGAAGATGGAGCTTTTATCTCTTGAGGTTTCGTCGATCCTCGACCTCGGCGGAAGGTGGAAGGGCATATATCAGTTTCTCAGAAATGCAGCGGCATTTGATAAAGTAGATGAACTAATAGTTTGTTTCGTTATTAATCTTTGGGTTGCACTCAAAACCATTTTAACTCTAAATCCGAAATAGGTTTTATGAGCTATAGTATTTCGATTTTATATGATCTAATGCAATTTATGCATATGAAATTGAGCCTTGTTACTCGTACAACAGTTAAATTTTTTTTATTGTCTCAGAGATGTAACATGAGGAGTAAGTTACATGATTCTATTAGATCACTGTACATTATAATATAATAACTTGTGTGCGATCGTCGTTATATTTGCAAGAATATTAGATTTGTTTGGTAAATATATTTGTTGGACTCAAGGAGTTACACCTTTTTAATCTAAAATTTCTAACATCGATACGAATTAATATTAATGAGTTTTTATATTGTGTGCTATAGTTTGATACTTCTCGTTTGTTAAACGATATAGCAGTAACTATTCTCAAACAAGAAGTTTTTTTAACAGATAAACGGTATAACAATTTTTAATGGCACCTTAGAGTCAACACTCGAGTGCGAAGGTTTAATACTGATCGTTTAGGGTACCATGAAGTTCCAAAACTCTCTTGACTCTTCTCCTAGCAAGAAACTCAGAGCTTTGACCTATCAGAATCCTCTCATACTTCCAACACAGCAAAAAGCGACCTGCTCTTCGTTCTCCATTTAACAGCGAGCGAAAATGATTTCGAATCGCAAATGGTGGAGCCAGCAGGCGCACGGTGCGATTATGCATCTGGGTGGTACGAATTAGGAGCTTTTTTCTCCAGTGAAATGCGAGCATGTCCCGAGGTACTTGTCCGCAACGGGTCCGCGAGAGCTGGCAGGGTTACCATCGTCGTTCTTCCACAGAGCGAGCGAGCGCATTCGTCGGACATGATTTACCGTAGCGTAGCCGTTTCTATTTCAACGTTCGAATATGAATATTAGGCGGAACGTTTCTCGACTATGTTCCACTGGCTCGCTGCTTTGTCAACGTGTCATCGACGCGCGAGTGTAACGAGGTTAACTACGAATCAATGGACCACCAATGATCTATCGACCCGCGACTCTGTGCGTTTACGACTCGGCCAGGCCCTGTAGAACTCGAAGATCTTTGTACCTCGGCGGGCATTGTTCGACTCGAACGCCTGGTTCCTATAGAAACTACTCTTTGTCGTTGCTGAATCTCCCTCTCTCTCTTTCTCTTTCTCTCTCTCTCTCTCTCTCTCTCTTTCGCTCTTTCTCTTCCTCTGATTGAACATAAAGTTCGCCTCTCCGAGAAGCCATCCAATTTTGAGTTGAAGTTTGAGGAGGAAAGCATTGACTCTCTCGAGTCGACATAAGCAACGTGAAACACGCTCGCTCAGAAAAAAATCTGACAGTAGGCACTTTTAACTTGTCACGGGGTCACATTAAGCAGACATTAGAACCCAAGTGGGCAGTGCTATTGCCTCCTCCGCTGTCTTCGCTCGACCTTCCTCCGGTCGAAATAGCTTCATTGATTTCTCCATCGAGTCGAAGAGAAGCTCTGCGTTCACAGGTGGGCGCTCCATTGAACCCGGAAAAGCATCGTTCGACATTCAAAGGAACTACTCTACGGAGAAAGTGCTGATTTTTGTACTTCCCGGACAAAGGAAAGCAATAACCATTTATCGGGCTTTCTGCTGCAATAAGCAGAAGAGCAAATCTATTTCTTCTATAATTGCGCAGACATGATCCTCTTATTCTGCTCGATGCGATGATTCTAGTTCAATAACGTGGGCCGAATAACGGTTCTTTTATTCCATGGCCTCGTTTCTTATTGCGTCAGGCATCGAAAAAATTCTGAAATATTTATTCTGGTCCGTGATCGAACGCGCGAGTCTTTGACTACATTTTAACACTAAACCTAATATCTGTAACAGTAGCTAACGTGTGCTGCCTCATAACGGTGGCAAGACCGTATTTATTTAAATCTTTCGACATTTTCATTATACTATATACTTGGATTAAGGAGTTTATTCAAACATTTTCTTTAATACAGCCTCTAATGATTCAGCAAGTTTAAAACAATAAATAAGGAACTCCGAAAGGAGTCGAGCACTTTTGTAATAAATCAGAAATTCTGAAGTTGCGAAACGCGCGATGAGTGGCGTAGAATCGTCGATTGGATCACAGAAACAGATAGTTGCGGAAAAGAATATTGAATTAGAATTACCGGGAACGGTTCGCCGCGAAGGTGAGAGAGTTGAATCAATTGGAGGGAACAGCGCGCGGAAAAGTCACGATTTAACACCTTCGGCTATAACCGGCCAGGTAAAAAAGCACCGCGGCGAATCGGTTTCCGCGTCGGGGATCCCCCGCCCGCGTGTTATTACGATGCCCCGCTGTTAGCACCGTGTCCGAGGCACACGAGGTGTTCCCGGCCGCGTCTCGGGATCCCAATCGACCGGCTGATGATAGGCTGTGAGAACCGTCGGGGCTCGTAACGCCGAGTCCCGCGGATTAGACCATCTGCGGTTTGCAATTGGCCGCGGCTCGTCGAGCAAATAACAAGTCGGTGAACGGTTGCGATTATCGCGCCTGTAGACAGACTTCTTCCGATCGCACCTCGTCGCCCTTTCGACGAGCTTGGCTTCGGTTTTTATGCGCGAATCGCCCGCCAGTTGATTCTCCGGTTTCAATTCGATTCGAAGCAATCTTGTTTTCATTCCTAACCACTCTATCGTTTTATTTGGGACGAAGATGCAAATAAAGTTGCTTGTCTTTCGGTTGTTGTAGTTTTTACGATACGATCGACTGAGTCGAATCTATTTGATTCTCCGCCAGCACGTGGTGCATCATTATAGTAGTTATAGTACAAAATTGAATTTTCATGTATGTAAACTGAAATATTATATTCAATTATACTCGCTTGTCTGTGTATGTTAGATTTTTACATAAGTAATTATAAATAACACTTTCTTTCACTTAACAGCTAGTAAATCGGACTTTCTTCTTGCAATAATTTTCTGATATCAGCATTTTCACAAACATGTACGAACATGCAACAGTATATTCATCAATTATATAGTCTGTACCGTTTCCAAGAAAAGTGGTTTATGAATTCGGTTATTTACTTCGATATATTGGCTCTGTTACAATTCATTGATTGAAATATATAGAAACGTGCGAACTTTTCCATTTGTCTCGGAAACTTGTCAAAACTAGGATCACAAGTTGATCGTCTAGCATTCTGTCGGCTCAATAACATTGAACAAATTAATTTGGCAGAGGGTCGGATCAAGTGGTAGCATTATAGGGTAGCAGTGATTGCTGTCGCTACGAGGAAGATGTATCAGTACCCTGAATACAAATCGCATGCATTAAGGTCAAGGTGGAAGGGCTTCTGTTTAGATTACAATTCGCATGATTGGCATGTTTAAAAGAGCAATATCCCAAGGTTTCAGCAGCGTGTCTTATAGGAGCAAATCACACTGCGTCACCTGCTATCAACAGATTTAATCACTGTGTGTGTGATTACGCTCGACCGCCATCATCGACTCAATCAGCATATTTCAATCAGGCACCCTATTATTCCAACATCCAGTGCAAGAACCTATGTGGCAACCGACCAAGAGGAGCGGTCCCTGGCAAACTGAACAGAACAGACGGCCAGTGTTCGGGAGAATTAGCGTCGCCGGTGTTCCGCGAGAACTGGAAAGCACGGAAGCTCCGTAAACTCGCGGCCAGTTAGTCCCCGGGCGGATTTAATCGTGGCAGACGTAAAGACCCGGGACAAGTGGTCGAAGCTGCTTGGTCGGGGGAGCGAAGCGAAGAGAAGAGAAGAGAAGCAAGCCGGTGCTAAATCCTGATCGGCCGTTTCGCGTGCCAACGCGAGGGATATCTTTGACGTCACACTTCCTGGAGCAGAACAGTAGGAGAACCAGCCGTGGACTGAATTCAGCGCAATCAGATAATGCACTCGCACACGTGCGAATGCGCGAATACGCGTTTCGACGCAACGGGAGCATGCGTCCGTCGGAGTCGAGCGGGGTGCATCTGTTTTCGAGAGGCAACGCGCGCGCAGCACGACGCGGAGCGCTCGTTACAACGCACGACAATGGGCACCGCGCAAAGTCACACCGATCGCAGAATCGGAAATTGCCTCGCAGCTGGCCCGGCCGTTAACGGCGCTCCTCTGGCCAGGCCGGAATAGATCATTGATTTTTCTCGACTGATACCGGCGCAGCGGGGAACCGCCTCTGAGAATGACACCGGCGAAAAGAGGGTTCTACGGTGCACCTTCGCCGAGGCATGATTGCATCGGACAGCGCCGAGAGACCGCTTTCAGAAGTGCGATGCACGTCCCTTGGAATTATGGCTGCTTGACCCGCCGTCCCCGTGCTGATGCCTCGGACACATCGCTAATTGCGATGCTTATTTTAATAGCTTCACTGAAACTGGTAGTAATGACTGTAATCACAGTCAGTTTCTTCCTGCCTCCTCGAGAAAAGGATTAAGTTGTATCGCATGTAATCGCTCTGTCTACCAGGAACTTTTCGCACACCGTACAATCTTAAATTGCATTTGCGGTCTTAATTTATGGATCTACAGTGTGTACGCGTTTGGCATTTTTATCTCGTTAATAGTAATATTTTTTAGCACATTATATTTGATAGATGGCATGAAAATTCCTCCGTTGTAATAATATGACAATATATCATACAAGTACCATATTAAAAAAAAAAACTAAAGAAGCGCTACAGTAAAAGACGAAATCAGTGATCAAGATAATTAAATAAAGTAGAGAAATGGAGAAAATAATAATGAACACAGCATGAGATCGTTGAAGTAACAAAGTATAAGATTGAAACAAACAAAAAGGGCGTGGATGAGAAAGAAGCGAAAAATTAAAGACGAAAAGTTTCTAATTATAAGAACCATTATGCGAGGGATTAAGGAGAAATTTCAATAAAATGGATTATGGAGATGAAAATTAGCAAGCAGTGCTTAGCGTAGTTTCAAGCACGGTATAAAGTCCAAGCTCTGGAGTGAAAAAGTTAATGCACAATTAAATACTGACGGCATCGGCTAGATTTATTGGAACAAGTGTGCGCTGTTCTAAACGCGCTGTCGAGGGATCGTATATTAAGAAGGTTTTCGGAGCATATGCCGAAACTAGAAGTTCTGGCTGCCACATGTGCAGCGGTATTCGACAGATCCAAGCCAGAAGGGAAATTTCCTGTCCCAGATCGTGCACCTATGCGCGCTACAGATCTCGTGATAGCCGTTTCCTGCATCCGCCTGGATCACGCGGATTCGTTGGCTAATTAGATAAACTGTCCGAACGGAGCCACCGGATTGAGCCGTGGCACGCGTGTTCGACACGAACCCCGATTCGCTCGCGACACTGCCGTTCGCGGTGATTCAACTCGGAGGATGTTAAAACAATCAGCGTGACAAGGCCGGGCGATACTCGTTCGTTCTCGAAACGAAAAGAAAACGATGGTTAGCGAGCTGCATTTAGACGGTCCTCCGCTGTTTCACCCTTTTGTTTCGTCTCGATTGGGCTCGCATCCAGGCGATTAGTTTGCTGTTTCTGATCTGGTTTTGAGGAACAATATACCACACCGCTCCGGATCTCTTCCCCCGTTTCACGCTGGATTTATTAACGCGACACCCGCGCTTAGTGGAAGAGTTTGAATGCTGCGAGGAGTGGTTCAGGAAGAGGAGCACAATTTGAGACCAATTTCTAACTTGTTAATTAGCTGCTGCAATTTTTTGAAAAGTGTGTAAGTTGCTGTAATTATACTGATTTGTTTTATATTTTATTTAGATATAATATATTTATTTTATGAAATAGATAATTTAAT